>NW_026732522.1:12500-125185 GCF_028476545.2 Physella acuta | reverse complement strand
TACTTTAATCCAAACCTTAAGAAAAACCTAAGCATCCACCTTAGCCTAAAACTTCACACAAAACCAAAACCAATGCTAGACACAACCCTGACCCTAACCCTAACCCTAACCCAAACCTAAACCTAAACCTAAACCTAAACCTAAACCTAAACCTAAACCTAAACCTAAACCTAAACCTAAACCTAAACCTAAACCTAAACCTAAACCTAAACCTAAACCTAAACCTAAACCTAAACCTAAACCTAAACCTAAACCTAAACCTAAACCTAAGCCTAAACCTAAACCTAAACCTAAACCTAAACCTAAACCTAAACCTAAACCTAAACCTAAACCTAAACCTAAACCTAAACCTAAACCTAAACCTAAACCTAAACCTAAACCTAAACCTAAACCTAAACCTAAACCTAAACCTAAACCTAACCCTAACCCTAACCCTAACCCTAACCCTAACCCTAGCCCTAGCCCTAAACCTAAACCTAAACCTAACCCTAAACCTAGCCCTAACCCTAACTCTAACCCTAGCCCTAGCCCTAGCCCTAGCCCTAGCCCTAAACCTACACCTAAACCTAAACCTAAACCTAACCCTAAACCTAGCCCTAACCCTAACTCTAACCCTGTCCGGGGGGTTAATGTCCTACTGGGCGGGGGGTAATTGACAGGGGGGTAATTGACAGGGGGGGTAATTACTCTGGGGGGTAATGTCGGGGGGGAAATATCCGGGGGGTAATTGACAGGGGGGAAATGCCCTGTTCCCATTAATACATATATATATATATATATATATATATATATATATATATATATATATATATATATATATATATATATTCATATAAATAAATACATAAATATATATATATTCATATAAATAAACACATAAATATATATATATATATATATATATATATATATATATATATATATATATATATATATATATGTATGAGTGTGTGCGTGCGTGCGTGCGAGCCTTCGTGCGTGCTTGCGTGAGTGTGTGTGTGTGTGTATGTGTGTGTGTGTGCGTGTGTGTATCTGTGTGTTTTCCCCGAATGGACACTTCCCCATATGCGTCCAATGCACCAATTTGGAAATTCTAAGTAGAAAAAAATATGAATAATTGTGAACATTTGGTAAAAACTGGAGTTAAACCAATGACGAAATAGTATGTAAACAATTTCTTATTACGTGCAGTGGAGGTAGAATACTTCGGAGCGCCGTTATACATCAAAGATGGCGGCTTGCCCACTGCATACAAACTTCATCAGTTCCACTTCCACTGGGGTGCCGAAGACGCCCGGGGATCAGAACATTGCATAGACGGGGACCATTTTCCGATGGAGGTTTGAACTTTGTGTTTAGCGTTGTTAGAACATGACGACAAATATTCAAGCTGTTTCCATACTATTTATTTTATTTTCATTTTTGTTATTTCACATTCAATGCGCCTAGGATGGTTTTCATATAAGTATAAAAAATATATAAATTATATACATATATATATATATATATATATATATATATATATATATATATATATATATATATATATATATATATATATATATATATATATATATATACAAATATAAAGATCAGGGCTTAAAATTGATTTATTATTTTAAGATAAAGTATCTATAAAGTATATATATAGATACAAATATAAACATCATATAAAATAGCATAGTCAATTGAGTTATTATTTTAAGATAAAGTGTCTTAAAAGGGAAAATAGATACATTATAAATGTATACATATTTAAAAAATCAAAATTTTATACTTTTTTTTTCTGGCTTTTTTATTTTACTTTTGAAGCATGACGTGACAACAATATGCAACAGGATTAACAAACATTTTCCTCAACTGTTTACCAATATACACAGAACACGTCCATCATTAAATACATTGATTTCTTTTATTGCTTCAGATGCACATCGTACACCACAGAAACCACACCGGTTCCACTAATGTGGCGACACATCAACATGGCCTCGCAGTTCTTGGATTTTTATTTAAGGTAACATTACTACATACGTCAGTTTTACATATCATATACTCGCGTATATATATATATATATATATATATATATATATATATATATATATATATATATATATATATATATATATATATATATATATATATGTATATATATATATGTATGTATACATATATATATACAAATAAATTATATATATAAAATTATATATTTATATATATATATATATATATATATATATATATATACATATATATATATATATATATATATATATATATATATATATATATATATATATATATATATATATATATATATATATAATTGTTATTATTTTTATTACCTTCCTGTCTAGCTTGTCGACAAAGATAATGAAAATCTTAATGAGTTTCTTCTGGATCATTTCTCAAAAATAGCAACACCAGGTAAATGAATCTATAACATTTATTAATACTTTCCATAACGTAAAAGTCGTTTCCGTTTTTTCTGTACAGACGGACGTGCTGCGAATGTGGTTATTTAATGGTACTTTTAAAGGTAATTGCGGGACGGCATGGTCCATTGTTAGAGCGGTTGGCTGCTAGCTTGAAGGTCTTGAGTTCGGAATCTAGTTGCGGACTATAGAGTAAAAAATTCACCTTTTTAAACCCATTGGGCAGATGCAGTGGAATTCATATTTCTTGACCTCGGCATATAAAGGGATAATGTGGTCAGCACTTTGCCCAGGTACAGTGCCCGTCAGAGTTGGGTATACTCGGGGTCGTTCCAGTAACTTGAACGCGGATTCGAACTCGAAACTATCGGTTTAGCAGTCCAGCGCTCCACCGCTAGGCCACGCCGTCCCAGTTAAGAACTGTAGGACGTCCCTAAGTCCATCCAGCTCTGAAAGATTTACTTTGAGGAAAGTAAAGGCGGTCACTTATAGTGCTGACCACACCATCCCTTCATATACAGAGGACAGGATCCATATCTTCATCTGTCCAAAGGATCGCTGGGTCTAAACAGGAAGCTTTACTTGAAATTACTTTTTCCGTTTTCATAGAGAGAAAAACAGAAATCCCAGCCTTCGCTCTGTCCAAAATTCTCCCTGACATCGCCGAGCTCGACTTTTATCGTTACAACGGAAGTCTGACCACGCCCCCATGTTATGAGACGGTCATTTGGTCGGTATCGACACAGTTTATTTATATCTCGGAGTCGCAAGTAGGTGAATATTATAATAAACCAATAATATAATATTGTAAAACTGCATTGAAAATAAGAAAGGAAATTAAATATGATATTTGTAGTAAAAGCAGTGTTCGCAACCAATTCTATTACCAGAAAAAAAAACGAGTTTTATTTTTATTTTTTTTAATTGTTCTTGAAAACAATTCACCGCCATTGGCAAGTACTTATATTGTTATCTTGTTATTAAATTTAGTAACCTTTAAAAATTTGTAATGACGTATCTAGTATTTGATTAGATATTTTTGTGTTGTCTTCAAAGACGAATGTTGATGGTAAATGTATTCAAACTCGCTGAATTAGAATTAGGTAAAAACTGAGTAACAATGCTTGCTACAAACTTTTAAACAAACAAACAGCCATTGTAAATTTAAGCTTAAAAAGCCTATATCGTTATGCTAACTATGCCCAAAGTACACATGACAAAAATCTATATCGTTATGCTAACTATGCCCAAAGTACACATGACAAAAATCTATATCGTTATGCTAACTATGCCCAAAGTACACATGACAAAAATCTATATCGTTATGCTAACTATGCCCAAAGTATACATGACAAAAATCTATATCGTTATGCTAACTATGCCCACAGTACACTTGACAAAAATCTATATCGTTATGCTAACTATGCCCAAAGTACACTTGACAAAAATCTATATCGTTATGCTAACTATGCCCAAGGTACACATGACAAAAATCTATTTCGTTATGCTAACTATGCCCAAAGTACACAAGACAAAAATCGTTATGCTAACTATGCCCAAAGTACACAAGACAAAAATCGTTCTGCTAACTATGCCCAAAGTACAGATGACAAAAATCTATATCGTTCTGCTAACTATGCCCAAAGTACACATGACAAAAATCTATATCGTTATGCTAACTATGCCCAAAGTACACTTGACAAAAATCTATATCGTTATGCTAACTATGCCCAAAGAACACTTGACAAAAATCTATTTCGTTATGCTAACTATGCCCAAAGTACACATGACAAAAATCTATATCGTTATGCTAACTATGCCCAAAGTACACTTGACAAAAATTGTTATGCTAACTATGCCCAAAGTACACATAACAAAAATCTATATCGTTATGCTAACTATGCCCAAAGTACACATGACAAAAATCTATATCGTTATGCTAACTATGCCCAAAGTACACTTGACAAAAATCGTTCTGCTAACTATGCCCAAAGTACACATAACAAAAATCTATATCGTTATGCTAACTATGCCCAAAGCACACTTGACAAAAATCGTTCTGCTAACTATGCCCAAAGTACACTTGACAAAAATCTATATCGTTCTGCTAACTATGCTCAAAGTACACGTGACAAAAATCTATATCGTTCTGCTAACTATGCCCAAAGCACACTTGACAAAAATCGTTCTGCTAACTATGCCCAAAGTACACTTGACAAAAATCTATATCGTTCTGCTAACTATGCCCAAAGCACACTTGACAAAAATCTATATCGTTATGCTAACTATGCCCAAAGTACACTTGACAAAAATCTATATCGTTATGCTAACTATTCCCAAAGTACACTTGACAAAAATCGCTCTGCAAACTATGCCCAAAGTACACTTGACAAAAATCTATTTTCCTCCCTTCCAGTTGAACACCTTCCGGGACCTGTACGGCGACGAACAGCAGCATCTAGTCGATGACTTCCGACCCTTGCAGGAGCTCAACCACAGGGTCGTCTACACCACGGATGAAGAGATCTCCGTGGAAAACCCTAGAAACTCCGCGGTCACAGGAAGGACAAAAAATGTGTTGGCCAATATACTAATTTGTTGCGGTCTTTATTTAATATAAACTAGGCTTGTGCACCTTACCCCCCCCCTACACACACACACCCACCCCCACCCACTCCTTGTAGATACTTTTATATTCTACATTCCACTCTTGTAGACTTGACACTCCACCATTTCAGGTGACCTTACATCAACTTCCAAGTCTGTTTGTCTTATTACATATTACATTCAGCAAACGCAACATTCACTGTTTGTTATTCTAGTTTACAAAAAACACATTCAATAGAAATTTAAATCAAGAATATATTAAGTTTTTATTTTTAAAAGTTAGTTGTTCTAAAAGATTTGCAACGTTTTTTTGTAATAATTTAATAAAAGATGTAGATATATGAGATTACAAAACTTATTAAATTATATTGTTACAAAAGCATGTATGCATTGTTATTTTTTGAGTTTTGTTACGGTTTATATAAGTAAATATTTAAAAAAAAAACCCAATACACATCATTCTGTCTAGCTTCTAAAAATTATTAGTTGCCTCCCCTTACAAAATCAACACATTTCACTCCCGTTCGTTTGTTTACCATCCTGAATACACGGTCAGCAAGATAACAAGGTTGAAATTATTTTCTACCAAGAAAATCCGAATAATTTCTGGAGATATAAACAACTTTTTGTTTATAGTTATAAGCTTTTAAACGCACAGAAAATTAGAAATTAAAACTAATATGTTTTCTTTAATAAAAGCATTGGTCGCTCATGAGATCTTTAACATATTTTACATATTTTAGCGAAAAAAGCTTTCATTAAAGTAAGCGAATTGTTTTATTTTCAGTGGATCCAAAAGCCTATTATTACAAAAGTTTTTTTTTTTAATTTTCCACTATTTAGTTAATGGAGATTCAATGTTTTGTTTGGAGAAAAATATAACGTACGAAAAATAAGTTAAAGGTCATTTTTCTTTTTCGGTGTAGTGGGTTGATGGGGTATTGGGTTACAACTAGAGCTGAAGTAAATATGGGATTAAAGAAGAATATAAATATAACAAGCAGCGTGGACGCTATGTAGTGTGAAATGAGTCACATCAAATCAAACATCCCCTTTTAAATAGCAGTCCTTAAACGTTTCTTTTCTTTTGTTTTACACAATTTATTAAGAGTTGAATCACTCTCATTTTTTTTTCAAGGTTAATAATGTTTATTATCAATAGAAAATGACATACATGATTACAAGACCATAAAAGGTTTGAATATAAGGGTCAGTAACAAAAATAATCTGAGGCCATAACAAAACTGTCTACTGAACTGAACCAATTAAAACTAAATCTGAGTAGATAACATGGCAAAATGACCAACAAGTTGACCCACAGGGAGTTAAGCAGCTTATATCAATGCAAGACAGAGTTAAACTGCTATTACAATTGAAAAAAATGTTACACAAAAATTTACCCTTGCTTAAAGAGCCTTACACATTAACCTGAAGTTTACTAAATATTAAAATTTCTCAAAATATTTTCAAACATTTACGCAAGAGGTTTATAAAAGGTTTGGAAACTGAGATTACGTCATTATATTAAACTATATTATTACAAGGCGTGTATGCATTGTTATGAATTATTTGAGTTTTGTTAAAGTTTATATATTATGTAAACAACTGGAACGGACACATACAAAAAGTGATTTTCCAACAAATTATCTGCCAATGTTTAAACATTATTCGTTGCCTCCCTTTTCGTCCTTTGCGTTTTCATACTCCTGTACATCTTTTAAGTACCCCAAGGGAAGCCATCGATGATTTTCAACATAGGCGCGATCAGCGTATGACAAGTCGTTAAATTCTATTCTGTTCGCGAAATCCAAATAATTTGTGGAGATCAGATAAAGACAGTGCCTGGACAACTGTTTCGCATTGAGCATCTGGAGAAAAAAAAAACATTTTAAAAATGTAGGTTTAAGTTTTAGACCCAAGATATAATATAGGTGAGTTTATACTAAAACGCTGATAAGTTAACTTTATTTGGGGGGGGGGGGGGGTAAGGACGGAAGAAACGCTGGTTTAAAAATGTATTCAAACGAGATTTTATTTTGTTGTTGTTACCCCAAGACACAAAACAAAACGAAACATAGAGACTAAGACTTTCTGCTGACAAGCGGATGTAAGCCTTCACATTACCATAATGGGGGTGGGGTGAGGTTTATTCATGTGGGAGTAGGATTACCCCCTCCCCCAATCCACCATTGTCACCCCGAACAATTATCGCCGCTGTGAGTGGCTTTTTCCTAAGCGCGTCTATTGACGTTGCATTTTACTGGAAAAATTATCTAATCCGACATTGGCTGCGCTCGTGTATTAAATAAGATTGGCTGGCTGAGGGTTTATAAAGGAAGAAAACTTGGACTGCTGTGAATTTGTTTTATTCGAGATATTTTGTTATACTTGCCATTACATATTCAAAACATTTTAATTCTTCAATATTATAAAGTGTTTTTACATATATTAAATTTAACAGACTTCTTCATTTTCGTTTTTAATTTTAGTGTTGGGATTCCCTCCAACACAATTAAATTTACGTGTCAACTAGTTATGCGCCATTTAGGCCGTTAACTCCAATTTCAGCCTGCTTTTCTTTTTCAATTTGCTTCAATTGCTTCCCCTTATTTAACTTATTTAACAGACAACACTATCTATCTATATATATATAATTCTCTTCTGGGAGACGTTAGCAAACAAGCTGCAAGCGCCTCCTTACAGTCCCCTCTCTTTCTCTCTATCACCATCACTACCAACCCCACCCCACCCCCACATGGTCTGGTGAGTTGTGGTCACGCTAAATGTTTACAAATCGTAGAGCCGGGTTTAGTGACGGCTATTAGGGGCAGATAATTTAGTTTGAAACTATGTTAAACTTACAGGAGGTAACTAAGAGGAGGCTGCTTTCACGGGGGGGGGGGGGGTGTAGGGTCGGGGTTAGGGGAAAGGGGGGGGGGGGTTAGTGTTTTAAGCAAATATTTTCAGTGGCAGCATTGGTACTGTAGAATTCACAAATTATGAATTACTGAAAAGTAGAAAATAAAATAACTAAATAGCGGGTCGGCTCGTTGTTATTACTGTAGATATGGATGGGGGTGTGTTCCTTACCTGAGCTGTGTTTAAAACTCCAATCACATCAATCTCAGCTCTCTGTATTTTAGCCTGGCATGCCTTGTCCACCTCTTTACTCAAATAAAGTTCACACAAGTTCGCAAGTCTGGGCAGGCAGTTTTCATCTGCCAGTGCTAAAATCCCAACTAGGTCTTCGCTTTCTTCCAGTGGGGCGTGGTCTGTGTAGAGGTACTCTAATAACGCCAGGAAATTTTCTGCTGATGTGTTGTTGATATTGATCTGTTAGACAGCGAATAACGAACATGTTTTCTAATGCCGTAACTCATTTAAAACAAATTACGACTAAAAAAATGTTAAATATTATGTTTTTTGAAAAATCCCAACACTTTAAAACATCTAACCGTCACATATCAGTTTTGTGTTAACAGCTTTTATAAATCAAGTAACTTGAATACATTAACTGCATTCATGTAAAGTCAACAAGTTTTCTGTACACTAAATAAAAGCTAAAGGCGAATGTTGGTTATTTTCACATTTATCTGGAATAGATAGGAACCTAAATCTTAAATATAAAAATAAAATATGGATAAATTAATTCAATTTTTCTTAATTAACGTAATCAATTAAGCATTCAATCTTCATCGCAAGAAAAAAAAATATCTCACTAAGCGCTGACAACAAAACATTCAAGGTTACGCTAGCCACGAATTTTAAAAAATTGATGATGTCAAAATTTTACCATGCTGTAAAAAAAGGTACAAAATCTAACATGAAACGGAACAAAATTTAACTCACTTCTACTGGCTTGTCTTTGATCTCTTGAGACCCTGTTGTAAGTGTACCAGAAAACATGGCCGCCATCACGTGACTTCTGGTATACAACACAACTTTGTGGGCAAATATTTTTCTATCTGTTGGAGTCATGTCGAATTTTTGTTATAGGTTGATATTGATAATGTGTGTTTTGTTTTTTTGTTTGGTTTTTTTTTACAGTAAATAATGAGTAAATAAGTTTATTTGAAAATTTGATTTGATCATGATTACATATTTTAATTTAATTTAAATACAATATTTTTTATTAAACCTAATCAAACAAAATAAACTTAAAAACACATCTAAATAGAAGCAACTAATAACGATAATCTCTAAATTATCATAAAAGTTACACATTTCTAAACTATTTACTGGAATCGAATGCAATAGAATCTAATCAAATAAAAAGTGTACCTTCAACACAAAAAACAACATCTGCATTTGCCTCTTGATTAAAGAAAAGCTCTTTCATTTTTGCAACAGTTTCATCAGTGAGATATGTTCCAATGCTAGGATTCAAAAATTCCTCTTTCTTTAAAATATTATCACAAATTGTGGTCAAATAAGGGAGTTGAAAAAGTAAAGACACCTTCCGCAGTTCTTGAATTTCATCTTCTCCACAATCTTCAGGTAAATTTGGAGTACCTGAAATTTTTAAATAATAATCATTAAAAAAGTTTTAAAAAACCCACGTTTTCTGATTGAACTCAAAAGTAGAAAATAAATGCTATACATCACAATAATGCAAGCGATCACTCTACTATAAGCGATCAAAAACGTGGGGCGCCGAAGTAAAAGTTATATTACTATTGATTAGATAATACTATTGACTTTTATTAGGGAGCTTGTAGAGAGTCAACAGTATTAGAAACTGTAAGAAAATCACGGCGCCCCACGTTTTTGATCGCTTATAGTAGAGTGATCGCTTGCATTATTGTGATGTATAGCATTTTTTTTCTACTTTTGAGTTCAATCAGAAAACGTGGGTTTTTTAAAACTTTTTTAATGATTATTATTTTCTACTTTTTAGTCTTTGTCTGTTTGTTTGCATTAAAATCTTGCTATCGATTTTATCTTTTCACTTTTTTTTTTGGGTAAACGAAGACAACTCGTAAAAAGACAACTCGAAAAAAAATCGTTGTGTGAATACGTTACTGACTAGAACACATAGATTTGAACCCGTGTCGAGTGGGATAGCAATCGTGTGCCCAACCACTCGACCATATCGTCTCCCCCATACTGGCCTATCTCCTGTAAGTTTAAACTCGGTTCAAACTAAATTATCTGCCCCTAAGCCTGTGGCGACGTGGGATCGTTCGCTTCACTGCGCGCGAGGTACGCGTCGCTCGTTTTTTTTCTAATGGCTCGCAGAGGAGAATTATATATATAGATTATATAGCGGTCTAAAATGCTCAATAAAATGTTTCCATTGATCAATTTAGTAATAATAACAATTGAATATTCTATGGTCATCCAAAAGAAAGCTTCCCTGAAAATTTCAGCGCGCTAGCTAACTGGGAAGTGCCAGAAATTTCGATCGCAAGATTTGATTGGAAAAACAAACAAACAAATAAAAAAACAGAGAAAGCAAGTTAAAGAAAACGTGGGAAAATAAATAGTTTTAGACATGCCGGTAAGTTTACTTTGTAGAATATAAAAAGAAAAAAATATTAAACCTGTAAATTAATGAATAAAATTTTTACCTGCATATAAAAACTCTAGAACTCTTACAAAAGTTCCAGCCTTAACGTCTGCACTAAGTTCTATGGTTGTGTCCGAACCAGTATCATAAACTGAACTGATTCCTATATGGAACAAAAATCATCATATGGCAAAAGATTAATTTTCTTAAAGTAATAAATAATATATTTAGTACAGATTTAAAATGAAACCTTAGCAAATGTAAGTCCAATTTTGTTTTACAAATATGCAAGTTAAAGGTCTCTAAATTAGCTATAGTATTAATCTTTTTTTACAAATTACTTTTCAAAATCTTTGAATTTTTAAAATGATATATTGTCAATAAAAAAAAAAATTTCAAAAACATTTATGTCATTTATACAGTACTTCTCTAAAAAAAACTTTTTATCTTTGTAAATATTGTCAACTGAAAAATCAATCAAACGATCAATGCATACCTTCAACTTTACCAGCATTCAAATCCTCTCTCTGAAAACTGTCAATCTGATTTAACTCTTGTAACTGTGAACTCTGAGAAAAAAGAACAACCTTTTAAAAAGCTAATTTCTCAAACAACGAAACAATTAAACGTTGAGTAATGTAACAACTTTAATCACATACCGTACAAGGCATGGTACTGGCCAAAACTTGTCCAAACAACTTGGAGGCTGAAGACAGAATTATTCTGTGAGCATGAAGACGTCTAACACCTTCGACAAGAAATGTGACATCGTGAAATTTGGGATCCTGCAATGTTTTTAACCAGTCACCAGCAAATTCTGATGTTTCTATTTCCATCCAAGGAGCTTTGCCTACAAATTGGAATATTAATAGATTTACAAATTCGACATTCAAATTTGAAATTCTTTAATTAGTTAATTGAAAAATTCTTTATTAAACGACAAATTCCCAATGATTTCAATAAAAATGATTGCATAAAACAATAATTTTGTTCTAATATCAGGAACCAAATCGGGTGGAAATTCAAATTAATCGTGAACCATAGAAAGCACATAATGATTAATATTTTTATTGCTAAAATATTTTAGCATTTATTAATATTTATTATGCTAAGTTGGTAAACAAAAAAAAGATAATTACAATCAAAATGCATTTTATCTCGTCAAATTTTCTGTATCTCACATTTCAATTAAGTGTATTGATATCTTTTGTTCTCTAATTATTTTATTTGAGTTCAGGCAATTTAACAATTAAATAGATACTAATGTAGCCTATAGTTGCTAAAACGTAACCTGTACTTTTTAAAACAATATACAGCTATCTTTTGTGAGTAGCTTGTACGAGATTGTAAACTAATTGTATTTAATTTTATAACAACAATTAAAACTAAAATTAAAATTTTGAAAACAGTTTGTAAAAATTACTTTTTAAAATGCGAAAAGGTGACGTAATATTTTCGTAACCTCCCCACCCTCTTTCCACAATTTCTCACGCATGGTCACAAAAGTTCTACATACCAGCCCCCCCCCCCCACACACACACACTAGGAGATGTCCAGTATTACCCCGTTTTGACCAAACGCACTCCATAGTTTGGACCTTTGCTACAATAACAACAAAAACATAACACTAATCTACAAAGATGAAACTAGTTTCTTTGGCTTAACTGTTTTACATTATAAATTTTTATTTCAGCAAGTTCACGAACTCTATGGGTGTGACATCCAAATATTGCATTTATTTATTTTATCATTTCATCTAAACCTACCAGCAGAGGCGTAGCGAGAGGAGGGGGGCAGGGGTGCGGACCGTACCGGGTGACACCATTTAGGGGGGTGACACCAAGGCAAAAAATAGTAAAATATATAGAGAAAAATTTGAGGGGGGGGGGGTGCAAATCAACAGTTTGAGGGGGGGTGCAAATCGAAAATTGAAAGTTTGTCCCCGGGAAGAGTCGCTACACCATTAAGTGCCGCACCGGGTGACACCCGACCTCGCTACGCCACTGCCTACCAGCATTGGGCAAAACTGGGATAACTGGTGGCATTAGAACTGGCTTATCTGTACTTGAACCGTCCAGTATTTCGAGGCCGTTTGTTTGATTGAGTTCCATGAAACTCAATGCTTGTTCAGCCTGGAGAGAATGTGTCATATAAGTATTTTAATTAAGTACTATCAAATAGTGGCCTTAAGATAAAATAGTAAATACAAAAAGCTAACACGCTAGATTCAAGTTGTTATTAATCTCCAAATGTTAAAATTTGCTGTTAACAATATGCTTCTGCGAAAACTGTAATTTGCTTAAACATAAAGGTAACACTGACTCGCGGTAGGAATTACCAAAACAATTACACATAGGAATATTTAGCCTGAATGATATTTAGCCAATAATAGGCTTATTGTGGCTATGTAAGTTTTCGGTAAGGGTCGCAAAAAAACTTAAGCGTAAAGTTTTTGCTAAAGATATGGTTAGAAAAGAAGGTCGACCTAAATTAATGTCTCACTTTTTTTACGATTATACCCCCTCCCCGCATTACTGTCAAACATCGCCACATAAAGTATTTCTATATGTACATAGTGCGGCTGAGATAAAAGGACCGAGTTGGCAAAAACTAAAAGACTGACCACTGACCACAGACGTAGAGGTTGGTGATTTTTGACAGAGGCCCTAAGTTCCACAAGGAATATAAAGCCTAAGTTCCACAACTTATATAAAGCCTAAGTTCCACAACTTATATAAAGCCTAAGTTCCACAAGGAACATAAAGCCTAAGTTCCACAAGGAACATAAAGCCTAAGTTCCACAACTTATATAAAGCCTAAGTTCCACAAGGAACATAAAGCCTATGTTCCACAACTTATATAAAGCCTAAGTTCCACAAGGAATATAAAGCCTATGTTCCACAACTTATATAAAGCCTAAGTTCCACAAGGAACATAAAGCCTAAGTTCCACGACTTATATAAAGCCTAAGTTCCACAAGGAATATAAAGCCTAAGTTGCACAACTTATATAAAGCCTAAGTTCCACAACTTATATAAAGCCTAAGTTCCACAACTTATATAAAGCCTAAGTTCTACAAGGAATATAAAGCCTAAGTTCCACAAGGAATATAAAGCCTAAGTTCCACAAGGAATATAAAGCCTAAGTTCCACAACTTATATAAAGCCTAAGTTCCACAACTTATATAAAGCCTAAGTTCCACAACTTATATAAAGCCTAAGTTCCACAACTTATATAAAGCCTAAGTTCCACAACTTATATAAAGCCTAAGTTCTACAAGGAATATAAAGCCTAAGTTCCACAACGAACATAAACTATCCCAACTAACCCCTATTCTTTTGATGTTAGACGCTAAAATCTCGTACAACAAATTTTAAAGGACTTACAGCAATTTCGAAGCATTTGTCTAAACCTTCCCGAGTTAAAGCACTGATCTCTATAAAGGGTGCGTTCAGTGATTTGGCCAGTGCGTGTCCCTCTCCGTAGCTTACAAGGTTCTCTCCAGTATCTTCCGCTCCGTGACGTAGGTCTGTGTCATTTAGAAGCATTAATTACATTTCGTTTCATCTCGCTACAGTCACATACTGTTAATTAGTGTGGATTTGCGTGAATTACTTTTTCAACAAATAATGCGGATTTGAGGCAGCCGAGTTTCTTTGATGCATCTATTCTTTGGGGGGGGGGGGGAGGGGGGCGTGCTCTCACGTCTAACCCCCACCCCCCCCCCCCCCCCACCCGGACAAAATTTAAAAAATATAGATACAAGATTATATATATATATATATATATATATATATATATATATATATATATATATATATATATATATATATATATATATATATATATATATATATATATATATATATATACTTAAAACCGAAGTGTCACTCGCCCCCTTTGCCTTATAACGCAATATAACAAAATGATAAATCAGTTCCCCGTCGCCTACTTGTATAATAGCCGAACTACTAGAGGGGGGGGAGTCTTTAAATGACCATGTGTATCCCTTGTCTCCTCGTCACAAAAAATCATACCTTTTCCATCTACCCCTCCCTGTGACTCAGGGCCGGCGCTACCTATAAGGCGAACTAGGCGGTCGCCTAGGGCGCTGTCCGTATGGGGGCGCCAAAATGGGTTGGAAAAACAAATTGAAAGTTTGAGGGGAAGGTGCAAATCAAAAGTTTGAGGGGGGGGGGTAGAGTTTGTCCCCGGGAAGGGTCGCTACGCCTCTGATAATACGGGGGCACGAAAAAAATTGCGGGGGGGGGGGGGCGCTTTTAATAAGTTTGCCTAGGGCGCTAAATAACCTGGCGCCGGCACTGCTGTGACTCTAAAGAAACTACTCCACCCCCACACCAAAAAAAAACCAAGGTCATTACACTTCCGCCTGTAACACCCCCCCCCCCTATCACCACCACCCCTACACACACACACACTCACTCATTCGAAATTACGTATTCGTTTCCGTTTCCGTTTTTTTTTTTTTTTTTTTTGTTTGTTTTTTTAAACGCGATTTTTTTTTCGTGCACTGAATGAGGTAGAGTAGAGTTCATCTGTTTCAATGACCACGGCATAAGAAGGGATAGTGTAGTCAGCCGCCTTTACTTTACCTAACATTAGAGATACCAGTCAGAGTTGGATGGACTCAGTGATGTCTTACAGACTCGAGCCCTGGATCTGAACTCGAGACTTTCGGGTTAGCTGTAGAACGCTCTACCACAGGACGATTTCGTCCCTTTGTTTATAAGTAAATATGGGACGGAGTGGTCTAGCGGTAGAGAGCTGGACTGCTAACCCGTAAGTCTCGAGTTCGAATCCGGGTTCAAGTCAGTAGACCGTCCCTGAGTCCACCCAACTCTGATGGGTACCTGACACACGTTAGGGAAAGTAAAGGCGGCTGGGCATAGTGCTGTCCACACTATCTCTGCATATGCCGAGGTCACAGAAACAAGTGAACTCTACTTCATTTGCCCGTAGACCGTCAGGAATGAAAGGGAAACTTTACTTTTATAAGTAAATAACCTAAATATTTATCAATACTTCATCGAATAGGCTTGTGTTCATGTACCTAATTTAGTTGCTACGATGACAAAAGGGACTTTGGGGCCATGGGCTTGAAAGTCTGGGATCCACTTTTCTTTTAAATGTAAGAACGATTCTCTGCTTCCCATTGAGTAGCAGGCAAGAAAGACGTTCGTGTGACGGTATAAATAACGCTGGCGAACATCTTCGGCGAATAGCTGAAATAAAGAATTTAGTGCATTGGTAAAAAAAATCATAACAAAGTTTTTTTTCCAAAATATTGGATATTAGTTGTTTTTTTTTATTTATTGTAAATTTTTCATAGAAAAATATATAATTAATAAATTAATAATCAATAGTTTGAAAAAACCTGTCATTTATAATTAATAGTTTAAAACAGTGGTTCTTAACTAGGTTCGATGGAAGTCAAGACACACATCCGACTTTTATGATTTGCTTACGGAAATTATGTCAGTGCGGACGATATAACTAGCGGACGCGGCCGATAACAGTTCAAATACGACAGCACACAATAGTAATAAAGTGCGCCATATCGGTATAATAATATTTCTATATAGTGAAACCCTTGACGACACAAAACACAT
Organism: Physella acuta; assembly: GCF_028476545.2. Taxonomy (NCBI): domain Eukaryota; kingdom Metazoa; phylum Mollusca; class Gastropoda; family Physidae; genus Physella; species Physella acuta. The sequence continues at coordinate 109,006 of NW_026732522.1, read as the reverse complement.
ACATCACGAAGCGTGTCAACGCCACCTATACAGGCGCGCATTGATTGTGTAGTCTGTTTAAGTACTGTGACGAACATACATTGTATTTCTATTTCGTGGCGGCCAGTAGTCGACTTATGATGGTACGTTATGTGATTTCTTGACTTATGATGGTACGTTATGTGATTTCTTGACTTATGATGGTACGTTATGTGATTTCTTGACTTATGATGGTACGTTATGTGATTTCTTGACTTATGATGGTACGTTATGTGATTTCTTGACTTATGATGGTACGTTGGGTGATTTCTTTATTAATAGTTTAATCCCTTAATATATTAACTATGTCGTGCAAAAAAAAGAAAGTTGTCGGAGAAATATATACAATATGGATTCACAATATGTATGTCGAACTTGATGGGAGTCCGCATTCTAACTACAATATTTGCAATGCAAAAATTGAGCACTTTTATACATTCTAGTCTGGCACCGATAAAACCAAGAGAATATTTACTTAAGCTACATTGGAAATTGGAAAATACAAAATCACAAACACAACGCATGTTGAAATCGTGCATTTCAGACTGGTGTCTAAAACTACTGAAAGGCAACAGCAGAAATCACGCTAATTTGCAGTTAATTTTATTTTTGTGCTAAAATTATATTTTAACGGTTTTGTTCTTTCAACACAATTAGTTGGTGCTCGGTCATTTTGTGCACAAGTAAAATACATATGTTTTGAATTTTTTAAAAAAATTCTTTATTTTTTCCTATTAAGAAGGGTTCGGTGAATGCTCCTAAGAAGTGGTGGGATTCGGTAACTTCAAAAAGGCTAAGAACCACGGGATTAAAATATCATACTTGTCATTTATAGTCAATAGTTTAAAGCTTTAACATATAGACCTACTTTTCATTTATAGTCAATAGTTTAAAGCTTTAACATATAGACCTACTCTTGTCATATATAGTAAATAGTTTAAAGCTTTAAAATATTGACCTACTTTTCATTTAAAGTCAATAGTTTAAAGCTTTAATAGATGGACCTACTTGTCATATATAGTCAATATTAAAAGTTTTAACATATAGATCTACTCTTGTCATTTATAGTCAAGAGCTTAAAGCTTTAATAGATGGACCTACTTGTCATTTATAGTCAATAGTTAAAAGTTTTAACATATAGATCTACTCTTGTCATTTATAGTCAATAGTTTAAAGCTTTAATAGATGGACCTACTTGTCATTTATAGTTAATAGTTTAAAGTTTTAACATATAGACCTACTCTTGTCATTTATAGTCAATAGTTTAAAGCTTTAATAGATGGACCTACTTGTCATTTATAGTCAATAGTTAAAAGTTTTAACATATAGATCTACTCTTGTCATTTATACAGTGTTTCTTCCAGACTTTTTTCTCCGGGGGGGGGCACTGGAAATCTTCGGGGGGGCGGTAAACTTTCTTCGGGGGGGCGGACACTGTTAAAAGTATATATTTTCTATATAAATTATATAAATTTCATTTCGTTCGGGGGGGCGGTAAAATTTTTTCGGGGGGGCTTCGCCCCCCCGAAGAGATGCCTGGAAGAAACTCTGCATTTATAGTCAATAGTTTAAAGCTTTAATAGATGGACCTACTTGTCATTTATAGTCAATAGTTTAAAGCTTTCACACATAGACCTTCTTTTGTCATCTATAATCATGAGTACAAAATATCTTACATCAACCACAATATCCAAGTATGCCATGATCACCGGTTTACCAGAGAACACGTAATGGAAGGAGCAGTTGTCGAACTGCCTGGGGAGCCATTTCCGTGGGAAATCCTTGGTCGTGTAAGCCATGAGCATGCACGTTTTACCAACACCGCCGTCTCCAATGACAACAAGCTTTATATAAGGGCGATCCATGGGCACCTGTGAGGCGTATGCCCCGAAATTGAGCAATCAGTTAATGAAGATTTCGTTTTAAAAATAAGCTTATTGGTGGTTTTCTGAAAACGTGTGCAGTAAAGTACACTATAATAAAGTCTTAAAATTTAAAAGGTCGATTCTGATAATTATTAGATCTAGTGTATGTAGATGTTTTTAGTAAACAACATTCTAGTTAGTGATCATATTTGTATTTTTTTTTATTTATTTATTTATTATAAGCATTTTTGCAAGAATAAAAATGTTTAATTTAAAACAAATGAAAAACCACAAGCTTTTCTTTAAAATTAGACGCTTCAATATTTATCCTTTTTTTAATAAGCAATATTTTTTTAATGAGCAGTTTTACCGTATATAGACTATCGATAAACGATATTTATCAAAGATTTTTTTTTTGTCAGGGAATAGAATCGAGTTTAAGTTATATCACCGATAATATTAATTGAGTTATTTCCCTTTGCTTACCGGCTGCTATTTTTGTTCACTGTCGATTCAGCCTGAAGAAAATATTGTAAAGTCACGTTTCAGACTCGTTGGTGAAATTTACGTAACCATATATTTTTTAACTATGCATTAAATGTAGTTCCTAATTCAATGCAAAAAAGCAAGCCCCCCCCCCACTCCCCCGCCCCTTCTCTCTTTAACAATTTTAGAAATATGATGTCGCTTATGCATGAACCTATTACACGATTACAGATTATAATCATTACACACGTAATCCAATAGTGATTCCATCACAAACTGATGCCATAAAAACACAGTCAAAGACTGGCAGATGAAAACTATTTTAAGTATTTTGGTAGATAACATTACCAGGTCTAGATAATAACTTTTCGTAATTGAAAAACTTTACCTTACAGTTTGCTTGGTCTTACGTATGTTCTTTATATTATTAAGTATTCGATGTCTAGAACTGCTTGAAGTGTTGGCTTTGAACAGATAACCCGATCTGTTATATACTCGTTTGTTGTTTGTTTTTTTTTTTTTTTTTTTTTTTTTTTTTTTTTTTTATATACATCTTAAATTTAAAAATAGATCAAAACTGGACGAACTTTTGAGACCAATCAAATTGCAGGTTTTATACAATACATCTATCATTAGCCTTCTTGGGCTTTTTTTATTTTTAGCCATCCAATCGGATTACTATACCCAATGTAGAATTCTTTAAATGGGCCTACTAAGCTGCAAAACACTACTAGATAAAACTCAGTTTTCTAATTGAGATTAGCTAATCTGTAAAAACAGCTGGATATATAAATTTATTCACTAGCTTTAATGTTTAAATACGCAATGATGTGGTTTCTATAGCTAGCTTACGATCAAAGAAAGGGAAAAGCAATGTATTGTATAAACAACAGCAATTTTAAAACAACATCGGGTTTTGCCGTAAAAAAAAACTTGCTACTAGAAATCTAGATTCTATAAATGTTTAAGTTAAAGCTAGCTTTTCGCTAAGTCTAGTCTTTCGTGTATCAATAATTTTAGAAACCCCACAAAAAAACATCGGCTCTTGAAGCTACCGTCTCTTGTGCATCCTTTATGTCTATTGTGCATCATTGATAATAATTGATATTTCAATTGAGCTTATTGTTTACTTCTCGATAAAGTTTTACATCAAACAAAAAATTATAGAGCTCGCTTCGGAAAAAAATGGGGAAGCATTTTCACGGAGTCTAAACGTTAACAATGTTTCTTTCAGAAATGTTTCTCTAGTGGGCACTTAAAACTTTCCGCGGTGTCACAATGACATCTCCGAATGTGGGGTGGTGGTGGTGCTGCAGGGTCAGAGTTTCTTCCAGGCATCTCTTCGGGGGGGGGGGGGGCGGTAGACTTGCCCCGAACGAAATGAAATTTATATAGAAAATATATACTTTTAACAGTGTCCGCCCCCCCCCCCCCACCCGAAGAAAGTCTACCCCCCCCCCCCCCCAGAGAAAAAATTCTGGAAGAAACACAAGGTACGATAAAATTGAAAAATATATAATTTGTAGGGCCTTCCACTGAAAAGTTTTAAGTGCCCCTCCCAGAGAAAAATAATGTCTGAAAGAAACACACAACACCCACCCAGTAATTATATTCAGGCTAGGCCTATACAATGTATATTATTATGCATATATATATATATATATATATATATATATATATATATATATATACATATATATATATATATATATATATATATATATATATATATATATATATCCTAAATATAAGTGTGGCCGTCATAAATGGATGCCCCCTATTTCGTCACGATCATATAACTCATATATAACTAGAATATACTAATCATTACGCTGTAGTACTGAAAATGCCCACTATTGTCAAAGCAGATTCACTCTTTTAGCGATCTACACACATCCTATAACTTTTTTACAGCTTAACTGTAGTCTGTGTAGGCCAACTTATTTACTTTTAATAGGCCCTCACGTCACTTTTTAAAACAACTAAAATATAACACGTCCAAACTGGCATAAAGGCTACATGTCTATTTATAGACAGAAAACAGAAATGCCCATGCGTCTAAAAATACCTGTGCGACCCACTTACATCAAGTAGGGCTGATCTACCTTGGCTAAACCGGATAATATGTTTAATATAATACTATATATGGTCCTATAGAACAACAATCGAAAATATGAATAGATTATTGCCAGGAGTTTTCATTTTCAGCGGTGCGATCGTATTACTCGGATATTTTGTTCAAATGACAAGTCAGCCGAACCTATACTATTCTCAACGATACTGTCGTTAAGTCACAACAAGCACGCAGACAGATAAAACTAACAAAACTATAAAACCAAAGCCGCACTAGCCGCACTAGATAACTTATAGATCTAGATCTAGAAATCTAGGTCTCTATACTAACTACTGTGACAACATAACTAAAAGGTATGCCTGGTTAATGGCTATAAGTATAAATCAGGATAATCTATATAGTATAGGCCTACCTATACTCCTATCTATAGGCTAATTATTAGGCCTAATTAATATAATTAAATTAGTCTATAGTCTATAGTAATTAAGTAATTACAATACACTTATTTTTACAATAGGTTATCAATTAAATCTTTTGTTACTGGATAGGCCCTGGATACTAGATAGTAGTAGATAGTAGATAGATCTAGCTAGGTCTAGTAAATTCAGTAAAGCCTAGTAATACTAGGCCCTAGTATTAGTAATTACTTTAATACTTATTTGTTAGTATTACAGATTATTACTAATTAGGCCTACTAATAGGCAGGGGTCTAGATTTTTTTTGATAATCACATAGGTGCCTGCCACATCTCTCTCATTGTACTCACTCTTCTGACAATAGAAAAACGTCATAAACCATCTACCCTCTTTGATAATATGTGCTCCTGCTCAAATAAAAAATATCAATGTACTCTGTATTATAAATAAATAGCTCACTTCCAATGTTTAAATATTATTAAATATTTTAGATGAATGAATCAAGCAGAGATATAATTTCTGATCCTGTCCCGTTTGATGAAGAATGTGCAGATATTCCAGAAAACGAAGATGTCGCTTTTAAAGCCATCAGATTCAATGACTTTTCAGCTGTCGAGCGCCGCATTCATGAAGGTTTCAATATTAACAGTAGACACCAAGGTAGGCCTGCTGTATGATAACACTGCATTTCATCTACTTTATTGAATCAGATGACCTTATTTCTATTTTAGATGCTTTACTGTTTAAAAAGTGGGACGGAGTGGTCTAGCGGTAGAGAGCTGGACTGCTAACCCGTAAGTCTCGCGTTCGAATCGGGGTTTAATTCAGTAGACCATTCCTGAGTCCACCCAACTCTGATGGGTACCTAACTCACGTTAGGGAAAGTAAAGGCAGCTGGGCATAGTGTTGATCACACTATCTCTTCATATGCCGAGGTCACAGAAACAAAACAAGTGAACTCTACTTCACTTGCCCTATAGATTGTCAGGTTTGAAAGGGGAACTTTACTGTTAAAAAAGGAAGTAAACAGAAATTAGAACTTCTATAGGCAATATACGCACATTCAATTCACCATGATATTAAAACTTGATTGCGGGACAGAGTGGCCTAGCGGTAGAGCACTAGACTGCTAACCCCAACTTCTAGAGTTCGAATCCGGGTTCAAGTCAGTAGAATGTTTCTGAGGCTACCCAGCTCTGATGGGTACATAACTTGTGCTAAGGAAATTAGAAGTGGCTGGGCATATAATCTTTTCATATGCAGAGGTCACAGAAACAGGTGAACTCTTCTTCACTTGCCCCATAGACAGTCAGGTTTGAAAGGGGACTATATTAACTTACTAGAACTACATTATAAACCCTGATCTTTTTTTTGTTTTTAGAGTGCCCTGGTGACAAAATATTCTCCATCAAGGATCAAACTAAAATGATGCCAACTCTGAGACTCAAAGAATATTCCATACTGCATGTGGCTGTCATCCATGGATCCATTGAGGTATGTTTATTAACACTTTACACATGGTATCAGTTTTTTGTTATAAAAAGGGTTTTGTCTGACCAAATTGGATCAGATAACTTATTTATGTATACAATGCTATTGTCAGATAAACTAATACATTGCTAACTGTAGTGGAGTAAGGCTGGCTTAGGAAAAAGCACACACTTATTTAGTAATATTTAGCTACACAATTTATATAATTCAGCAGTATATATACAAAACAAGTTGAAGTACACTTGCAATTCTGGCTGGCAATAAAGCAAATTGATTAGTTACACCTTTAGCTAAAAATCAAACACAACAAATTTATTGGAAAAACTTTTAATAATGTTTTGTTTAAGTAGTAAAACAATTTTTAATAATTTTTGGTTGTGGTAATTAAAGAAAAGTTTTAATAATGTTATAGTGATGAAACAACTGTTTTAGATAATGGACACCAGCGAGAAAAGTCTCAAAGGTATTTGAGAGGTCCATAAATTCATTTAAAAATCTTGCACGGCGTAGTTACAATTAATATGTTTATAAAATCCTGTCTGTCTAGTTTTTTTTCGGTCTTTACTAGAGATTGGATGTATTTGATGTTTTTAATATTTTCGGTAACTAAATAAAAATTAAAAAAAAAGCAAAAACAATTTGGTTTTCACGTGTAATGGCGACATAAACAATGGCCGCCATAAATTTTATTGAACTCATTGTAAGCTAAAAATAGAAAAAATAGGTCATGGTGTTTAAATTTGCATAGTTATTCAAAAACTTGATCTGCAAAGTTTTGTAAACAAAATAACTATAAAGTGGGGCTGTCAGAAATCGATCACGGAGTTCCTTGACAGCTAATCAATGTTTGTCTTACGAAAGTGAAACATTGGGTTATAACTTAGGCTTGATGAAAATAAATAGAACTGTAGCCTTTAACTCAACAAATTATTTTCAAGTTCTCTGGATCTGCAACTTGTATAGCATTGATTCTAAAAATATTACATTTCTGAATTAATGTTAGGCTTAAGTTTTTAATAAAATCTTATCTTTTATTATTTTTATGGTCCTAAATCTAAAAAAGAACATTTTTATTCCATGTCAACAACATTACGGAAGGAATCTCGTCAACTCGCTGGTGTCTATTCAGCTACTACTTACTCATTGAATAGATGTTAATGTTCTTGACTTCAACATGTTTGATAATGTTTTGTAATAAAAGAAGTTTTAGTAAAGGTTTGTTTTAGTAAATAATAAAACAACTGTTTCAGATTATCCAGCTACTACTTACCCATGGAGTAGATGTTAAAGTTCTTGACTTCAACAATTTTTAATAATGTTTTATAATAAAAACAAGTTTTAATAATGTTTTGTTATAGTAATAAAACATTTTTAAATAATGTTATAGTAACAAAACAACTGTTTCAGATGATCCAGCTACTATTTACCCATGGAGTAGATGTTAATGCTGTTGATTTCAATAAGTTTTCTCCCCTAGTCATAGCAGTGGCTGTCAAGCGTTTGGATGTCGTTAGGTTGTTAATAAATAATGGTAAATTAATTAAAATTAATGAAAACTAATTAAAACATTTGGATGTAGTTAGGCTGTTAATAAATAATGGTAAATTAATGAAAACTAATTAAAACATAATGATGTAGTTTGGATGTAGTTAGGCTGTTAATAAATAATGGTATTTATTGAAAATTAATTAAAACATTTGGATGTAGTTAGGCTGTTAATAAATAATGGTAAATTAATGTAAACTAAATGATTGTTTCTTCCTTATGCTTTGACAATCTAATATATGAAAAGGTTATATTATAGACCTAAGACTTATTAAATAACTATATATTATTATAGGCATGCTTGTATCTTAAGACTAAACGTAATTTGGCCTTATCGTAAACTGTAATAGAAGAAAAAGTTTTGATATGTTTTTGTCCCGATAATTTAAAGCTGCATCAATATTTTTCTTGCTTGTTTAGCCTGTTTATTGACCCTGGTAATATATGTTTATAAGTTTGATGACAAAATTAACCAACTACCATTTCAGGAGCAGATGTTGATCTTCAAAGTACCAGTGGCAGAACACCCCTCAAAGTTGCAATAGAAAATAACCACCTCGCAATTGTGCAAGAGTTAATCAAGGCAGGTGCAGATCTAGATCTACCAGATGGTCAGGGGACTACACCCTTGTTTATGTGTTTGAAGTCTAAGAATTATGCGGATAAAAATATAGTAGCTGCATTAATTAAAGGTATAAATTAATTTATTTAATAATTTCAGACAGTTTATATTGTTGAGCTATTCCCTATATGTAAGTCTCTTGACTATTTTTTTTTATAAGATTTGCGTCTACAACAGAATATATTTTAGCTTATAGTTTTATAGAACACACTAATTACAGTCTATTTCAATTAAAATGTGTAATTTTATTTTAATTCAAAACATTATTGTTGATAATATATTTCCTAACATGAAGAAAACAATAATAACCAAATTAAATATATAAATAAATATATAAAAAATGCATGCAGTATTTCAGAATGCTTAAACAATTTAAGTTCAGCAAGTATTTTTGTCATCATCTGAAAGAGGGGGTAATTAGAGGTTGTGTTAAAAACCATCTTAGTTTTGTATTTACTATGTTCATGATCCGTCACTTTAGTCCACCATATGTGCATATGTATGTTGATGTTTAATCACTTTTATGTGTGGCACCAGAAGTAATTAACATATTGTTAATAGAGACTAAACTAATATAAATCAACTTAACACTAATTAACTTTGTATTACTATACACATTCTTTCACTAATGGTCAGTTGTATTATCTCATTGGGGCAAAAAAGAGAACAGTCTACCTGCAAAAGAATCTATCAGTCTTATTACTCTTATATTTTAATTTTTATTAAAATGTTATTTAAAATGTATATAGCTTATTTTTCTATTGAATTGGCATTTAAAATGTATGTAGATTATTTTTTAAATTGTGGACAAAAGGTGGCTGTAATGTTAATCTGACAAACAAACAAGGTGCAACTCCTTTGATGATGGCTGCGGCTATGGGAGAAATTGAAATCGCCAAACTTTTTCTGGAAGCAGGCGCAAATATAAATAAGGTGGGCCTATGCTTTACAAAAGTGTGTGTAAATATCATAAGAGTAAAGTACTAAATATAACCTTAATTAGGTTGGTCTTGATTTATCCCAGGCAAAATGTAACACTAGCTGTCTGTCTTTTCCTGACTGCTGATTATGGTTTTAGCACTATGCCTATCTGCCTTAGCTTTCCCCAAGTCAAGTAGCTGTGTAGACTCTGAGATATCCAATGGATTTAAGGCAGAGAACTAAACTCAATACATTTGGGTTAAATCATGTGCTTATCTCTCCATCTTGATTTTAGCATAAAATTGTCTTGCCTGATTGATTTTATAGGAAGTAGTTCATGTTAACACAACACCTTGTATTTATTTAAAACATCTGAGACATGCCTTTCACTTTTTAGTTGGATGCTTCTGGAAAAAATGCACTTCACATGACCTCTGGTATTAAGATGGCACTTTTTCTCATCAATCATGGAGCAACTAGCGATTACCCAGACAAAAATGGTAAGGAAAGCTAAGCTATTATTCATTACAGTTTTTAAAAGGTCGTTTATTTTCAATTAGAAATTGACACCATTTTATAATGGGGCACTTCCCCTTCTTTGATGCTTTGAACTAGGTCTGGCTAATTGAATTTAAAATAAGTCATGCCAAGACTAACTATGAACCCACTTTTTCTTTTGATTTCCCACATAACCTCAACTAAACCTTTTGACTGTTTTCACAAGTGAAATGTTTAGTCATTGTTTATGGAGTGAATAATAAATTAATCATAATTATTTCTTTAATAATATTTTCATGATAACATGAAACTCACACTTATTTTACTTAAGAAGAAAAATATTTAAATACTATGTTGTTTTTTGTATATTCTGCTAGAATCATTTGTATTCAGTTTAATTTACTTACAAGATAAAATTGTATTCTGTTAAGAAAATGAGTTTTCAGTTTAAAATAATGATTTCTATCAAGTAGAAGGAATTTTCAAAATAGGGTTAAATTTTTAGCATTTTTCTTTCTTTTAAAGGTATTAAAGTATTTTATTTAGGATATTGTTATACTTTTCAGACTCTATGCTGAAGAAAAATGATGTAGATCTATATTAAACATTTTTTTTAAATATACATATACTGGAATATATAACATTTTATATCTTTTATCATGCATGTTAAGTAAAAATAATATGTCACAGCCCTACTTTAAAGTTTAGTGTGGTAAGTAGATTACAAAATAGCACATTTTATTTTTAAATAAAAACTGTCTGAAGAAACACATCCAAACCAGTAAAATTTGTACTGCATAGCTTTGAAAATACAAATCTAAATCATGCAAAAAATAATTGACGTGTTTATTTTCATGTTTATTTTTTCAGGCCAACATCCAATACATAACGCAGTCAAGGTGGGCCATTACGGCAGAATTAGGCTACTCCTGGGGTCAGATTGTCACCGGACTTCCTCCCTCTTTGATGTACCTGCGATCCACGAGGCGAGGAAAAACTTCCCGCTGTTTGACCGGTGGCTACAGCAGGAGCTGGAGGAGCCCCGGGAGCTCAAACGTCTGTGTCGGCAGGTCATCAGGCAGTGCCTGAGTCCCTTCAACACAACCAGGATAGACGAGCTGCCCATACCTCGCTTGTTGAAGGATTATTTACTGGCTAGACACATTGATCTTTCGTACGACACCGTCAGCATGAACAATGCTAGTTCAGCTCTTCAGAAGCTTGAGACTAACCAGGCTCTTGTTTATAAATATTTGTGAGGGGGTGGGGGGATCCTTTTTAATTGTAAAGAAATGAAATATCTGTATTTAAACTTTCTGTTGTAAAGTTAGATCATTTGTCTAATAGAGAATTTGAACTTGACAATCAGAGCAAGACTTAATCTAAATAGATTAGTCGAAAGGCAAGAAGGGGGGGGGGGGCGTGGGGTGCTGTCCGCACCTGATGACACCATTTCGGGGTGTCATTGATTTTTTTAAATCATAAAATTTACTGAAAAAACAATGTTTTATCCAGCAAGAATAGTAAAATAGTAGTATGCAGAGGGTTGACACAAAACCAACAATGCTAAATTGTTGGAGGGGGTGGGTGTGACCCTCAGTTACCACATCAGGTGACACCTGACATCGTGACACCACTGATTAATAATATATCTAATGTGTTTACACTGTACAATACTTAATTTCAGAAGTACATTAAGCTGAAATATATGTGTATATGCAATGCTATCTACCTAATCTAGTTTGGTATTTGTAGTCCACAAGTGTATTTATTTTAACAAGCCACTAATTAATTATGGTAAAGAACATATTTTTCATGTGTTTTTTTTTTCTATTTTCATTTCTGTTACTGAATTTTACTTTGCACAAAGTAATGTTTGTTAATGATTTCATGTTATATTATATGATTGTAGCTTGTTTAGCTAAAATTGCACTATGATATTATAATCATTACTTATTATGTAAGCTATAGGCCATCTAAGACTGTGAAATAAACAACATATCAAATGCTTTTATTGAATCTTTTTTCATGACTTGTGAAGCAAGCTGTGATAAAGATAAAATATTATTAGCTATCTTTCAGCCACAAATAGTAAGCGGAGGTGGTAGTTTTCATAAGTGCCATTATTATAACATTTTCTGTGGTTTTATTTTTTTATACTCTGTTTAACAACTTTAAGCTGTACTAATTATACTGTGATAATTGTTTATTGATCACAATAAAGACTGGTATAATATAATGAACTGTCATGTTGTATTTTATGTGGTAGTTGGTACATTTGCCCAGTCTGGTTGCTATTCTAACTTAAATTATTTTTTAATATGATGAAACCCAACATTTCTTACCATCTTCTTTTTCTCCCTGACTTATCTTCCTCCTCCCCAACCCTACAGGCTACCCAAGTTCTTTGTTTATTTTTAAAACTCAACACTATCTGCATACACTGCCTACAAAACTGATTGAAACATCTGTATCACTACAAGAAAAGCCCCAGAACTTTTAAAGTGTTTTTTTATATAAATATCATTAGAAAATATGTCTAGAAAGCAGTTCATCAGTGTAAAAATGTAATGATCATCAAATATTTTGTGTACAAGAAAGACAACAGCATCTTCATATACTTCAGCCGTATTAAAAAGCATGGGATTTATGGAAGCCAAAAAAAAAGGTAGCTGAACAATAAAAGAAGTCTTCACTACTAGTGAAAAGTAGGTCTATGCATGACACACTAACAAAAACTTGTGCAACAACTAAATAGGCTACTGTTTAATTTAATACCAGTACTTGTTTTTAAGATTCTTAATCAAAAGAATTGAGTAAATAATTGATTATTTAAAAAAAAAGGAAGTAAAGATTCTTCTTTAGACCTAGTGATCATAGGGAAAATGAAGTAGAGTTTGTTTCTTGACCTCGACATGTGAAGGGATGGTGTGCTCTAGTGCTCAGCATAATAGCCAACAGCCTTTACTTTCCCCAACGTAAGTCAGGTACCCAACAGAGCTGGCTGGACTCACTCAGGGTCGTCATACAGTTGCAAGTCCGGACGACGATCCGAACTCAGGACCTTAGGGTTAGCAGCTAAACGCTCTACTGTTTGACCACTACCTCCCTCAGTCTTTATTTTAGACCTGTATTTTGCAGGGACAGAAATTATCAGAGGCGTAGCGAGGGGGGGGGGTGGACATATGTCCACGGGCGCCGACCTTAGGGGAAAAACAAATTGAAAGTTTGAGGGGGGTGTGCAAATCAAAATTTAGATGGGGGGTGCAAATCGAAAGTTTGAGGGGGGGGTGTAAATCTAAAGTTCGAAGGGGGGTGCAAATCGAAAGTTTGTCCCCTGGCGCCGGGAAGGGTAGCTACGCCTCTGCAGATTATTTTCCCATTAAAAAAAGTATTGTCCGCGTCTTTTTGTATTATGCATAAACATCGCCTCGTATTCTAGGCGTGGCAGGGTGGCCCATGAAACGGGGGAGGGGTGGGGTGTGGGGAAATTGCGAGACGCGAAAAGCGAAATGGCGAGGCGGGAAAATGCGAGAAGGTAATGCGAGACATACCTGCGGAATTAAGGGTAAATAGCGAGACACTTTTTTGCGAAAAAAGTTTTTTTCTTTTTTTTCCATCTTTATTTATTTAAATTCATTTTTTTTTGTTTTAAAATAAACAAGCATTTAGCCATACACTTTAACACGAGTGTTGTATGTTGTTATTTTTTATCTAGATACTAAGAAGATAGATAGATCTATATCTAGATCTATCTATTTAAAAATCCTAACATCGTTGCTGTGCTACTGTCATCGCCCGATCTTGTTAGCGAGAGGAAAATCCCGTCTCAGTCGGCATTAATTTAAAAATCTAGCCCGCTCATGTTTATACATGTTAATAGTGTGACTTCACATCTAACCCCCCCCCTCCTCCCCCTTATCTCACATCGTCATAAAATTACAGACCCCCCCCTTCCCCCCCCCCCCACGAGTGTGACGTCATTTATGGAAGACCCCAAATAACACCACCACCAAAACCAAAAAAAATCAGATAAGTTCAACTTGGTTTTAAAAATATTTGAAGTAGGCCCATAGCTTACGATATAGCACGAGCAACTGATAATATCGGTGACGTCACTTTATTTTTTCCCCAAACAGTAAGTAAGAGAAAAAAAAACTGGGGGCATTGAGAGTTCATAACAGCTTAGGAATAAGCAACACATAAGGGAGGGTTAATCTAGTCCTCACCTTCACTTATGGCAGTAATCGCATACTTATTTTGATGTTATTTTTTTTCTGAATTATTTATGGAAAAGTCACAACCGTGATATAAAATCTAATATAAATTAGTGTAAAGGAACATTGGAAGAGAAAACACACAGTAAGTAGTTCTTACCTCCAGAATAGTTGTATCCAAATGATGTAGGCATTTCCTTGTGCTTAGATTTATATGGTAAAAAAAGCTAGAAAAAAATCGTAGGCGGCGGCTATAATACAAAATTTCTATGCAACAATAGAAAATATGTTTGCGGCGGCAGCGGATCAGGGCACGGCGATCTTCAAAGACGGTAAATCAGGCGTCCTCGGCGTTCCACACAAAAGACAGAAGTTGATCTATCGTCGGCGGTATTTCCGTCGGTTTCGAACAAGGTGGTATTCTAAGTCGACACAAAAGATGGGGGGAGTTGACAAATCATCAGTATGTCTAGCGACGGAAAAATCGGAAGTTTTAACAATGTAAACGAAACGTCTTTGAAGTCTGGACCAAATACCACTGAAAATCGGGTGCGGTAAATTTTTCGCAGAAATCTTCGCATTTCAACACCACCCAGCGTAAGTATCGGCTTGTGGTAAAATGCGAGACAAAAAAGTCACGTGATCGACCGTTTTCGCGCCCTTCTCGCATTTTCCCGCCTCGCCATTTCGCTTTTCGCGTCTCGCAATTTCCCCACACCCGGAGGGGTGGGGGGTAGACATGCTTTGAATTTCTTTAAAGCATCTCTTAGGTGGGGAGGCGAACAAAATAGAATGTAAATACATTATATATACTTTCACCAGTCTCATCAACCACCCCCCTCCCCACCTCCTCCTGAGAAAATGCCTGAAAGAAACACAAGTTATCAGTGTTTCTTCCAGACTTTTTTCTTCGGGGGGGCACTTGAAATTTTCGGGGGGGCGGTAAACTTTCTTCGGGGGGGCGGACACTGTTAAAAGTATATATTTTCTATATAAAATATATAAATTTCATTTCGTTCGGGGGGGCGGTAAAAAATTTTCGGGGGGGCTTCGCCCCCCCGAAGAGATGCCTGGAAGAAACTCTGCAAGTTATTCATGAAGTCGGACGAGTGACTTTATTATCTTTACAAAAATTAGGCCCATGTTAAAAAACGTGTTTATATTGTTCATATTACATGTATTAATGTTTAATAACATAGGTATTAGTTTAAACAAAAAGCTATTTCTTTATCTTTAGGGCCTACTTGGATTTTTTTTTTAGTTTGATATTCATTGATAATGGGCAGTGATTACAGTGCTGTACCGTTATACGCACATTTATAAGAGACGACCTTAGGAAAAACTATAAATAGCAACGTTCCGATTGGACGTCGCTTCCACTAATAATAGATTCTTAATAACTGCATTCTCATTGGTCGATGGTTTGGCCAGGCGTGTTCTATTTTAAGTTTATCTGTTAAAACTATATAATGGACGCGGTTTCCAGTTTAACCAACACTCGGTGGGAAAAAATATTAATGTAACGATAGAAAATAATTAGTTACTATTTCATTTAGAAGAGCGCAAGCAAAATCCAGAGGTAAGGAGAGTTTATTATTTTTGTGTTTATATTACGAGAGAATTTTACTGTCTTTATCGGTTTCATTGTTGGCTATAAACTGGTCTATTGTTTGTAAAATTAAATTATAACAGGCTTTTTATAATTTCAATAATTATTCACTGCTTATGATCTATATTTTTTAAAAATTCCATCTTCACACATCGTCACAAAAACTCACCCCCCCCCCTCCCTTCACACACATACACACATACTGTGCTGTCAAGAGGATATCACACATTTCTTTCCTTTCCATAAAATTGAAAAATGAATTGTTTTAAGGGGAAATGACTCAGCTATGTTTATTATTTCGATATTATTAATTGAGTTTTTTCCCATTAGAAAAAAATATGACAGCAAGTTTTTGCTGTTTTACCAGCTTATTAGTTTAGCCAAAAACTTTGATAATCCCTAGTTAAATGTAAAATATTTACAAAAGAAATCGTTGAACAAAAAAACACTTTTACCAATATAAAAACTGTGACGTCATGTTTCTTAACATCAGTGTTTCTTACAGACTTTTTTTCAGATGGGGGGGGGGGGGGCTAAATTTTCCATTTTGGGGAGGTGACATTGGTAAAAGTACTTTTTTTATTATTGGTGGGGGGAGATTGGGGTAGAAGTGCACTGCCCCCCCCCCCCCCCCCACCGAAGAGATGATTGAAAGAGACTGCTTAACACCCCTCACTCACCTTACATTGTTATCCGTCACTAAAAATCTGACGTACCCTCTCAAGTCTTCTCTTCCCACACACCCCACCTCCACCACCACTACTACCACCACCTCTCCACTGCCTCCAGCTAACTAAGCGAGCAGCTTTACATTTTTGGTTGTTTTTTTTTTTTTTTGTTTTTTTTTGTTTTTTTTTGTTTTTTTTAGTTCGTAAAAATAGCCAGACTACATAATGCAGAGCGTCAAACTTGTCGTGGTCGGAGACGGTGGTGTTGGCAAAAGCTGCTTGCTAATCGCGTACACGACCAACAGTTTTCCAGGCGAATATGTCCCAACAGTTTTCGACAACTACAGCGCCAACGTTATGTTCTCTGGCAAGGCTGTAAACTTGGGATTATGGGACACGGCAGGACAAGTAAGTTTGGTACTTTAGCCTACGCCTGTACCTTTTCACTAGACTCACATAGATGTCTAAATATACTATAAATATAGGACCTAGATTCTAGATCTAGTTATACCAGAAGCGTATCCAGGTTTTCGTTGTAGGGGGAGCGAAAAGGGCAAAAAAAAAAGGCGCCGAATTTTATAACACGTTCTATATACGTTTTTTATACGTGATATATATATATATATATATATATATATATATATATATATATATATATATATATATATATATATATATATATATATAATTAACTACTGCTTCTTTGTGTTCTTTAAAGATCATTTTTAACATAGTGATAGGTATGGGTTAGATCACTGTATTGATCACACACCTTTTTACTGGTAATTGCAAAAATAATATTCACAGAGTTTTGCGTTTAAAAAGCTAATTTTCTGGCGGCATGGTATTTTGGTACATCTTTACGCGTTTTTCTACATGTACTTAACAGATGAGTTCGGGGTGGGTTGGGGGGGGGGGGGGTAGGTTCAACTTCATTCACCACTGTCCGTTCACTTTAGGTCAATTATCCAACTCAGTGTATACCTAGGTGTGACATTAATGTCGCTCTACACAATTGTGGTGGTGAGGTGTGTGTGTGTGTGGGGGGGGGGGGGGAGATAACCAACTCAGAGTGAACAAAGCGTCGGTTTTTAGATAACTGTTCTAAACACACACATATATATATATATATATATATATATATATATATATATATATATATATATATATATATATATATATATATATATATATATATTACACAAATATATATTACACTAATATATATTACAAAAATAAATTTAAATAAGTAGCAGTGGTATTATGACAATATTTTTTTTTTACAGAGGGGTCCATGAAGGAGAGGGTTGTAACTGTTTCATATAATTTGTAATCGTAATCACTATCGCCAAAACTGTAAGAATACTACTACTTCATCGTGATGACTTTGTTGACCTTGTCAAATTTTCCCCACCACTACGCAGTTTGCTCATCAGTAAATTTAAATAGAGGTGCCACATAAGTTGTATTTGTTTCTGCATTGTAATTTTTTTTAAAATTAATCACATGATTCAAACTGTATATATAAAGTAATTATGTGTGAAGTTTTTTAAAAATCATTTTCTAATTCAATTATTCGTAAGCAAATACATTATACAGTTGCCTTAAACTTAACACCGCTCTTGCCAAGTGGTACTACCCGTAGGGTTTTTTAAACATTGCAATGCATCGTAATGGTTATTTTTAGAATGGCAAACTGATGAAGCTATTAATACGTGTTGTAAACGTAGACACTACTAGACTAGTACAATAATGCTTAATTGCTGCATGAAAAGAAATCTTGTGATTTACATAGATGTGCCGACCAAAAATATTTTTTTAACAATTATCATTGTTTAAAACTTTGAGTTAAAAAAGTTTTCAAAAAGGCGCCACTTTGCTGAAAATGGCCAGAGGGGGAGCGGCCGCTCCCCCTGCTCCCACCCCCCTCCCCATGCGAACGCTACTGAGTTATACATATAGAATCTAGGAGAAATGTAACTATTTAATTGCTGTGTATTGAGTATCTAAATAGTGCAATGAGGTCTTGTTCAGATAAGCCCCGCCACTAATGCAAAAAGTGCACGGGCGAAAAGTTAACCCCCGCCACTCCCCGCCACTTTTATTTTGGCCTATTTTGATGTGTTTTTTTTTTTTTATATTTAAAAAAAAAAACTTTCCGCTTTTAATGTTATAGTTATAGGTAAATAAAACAACGCAGATCTTTTCTTCAATAAAGTATAAAAATACAAGTTTCATATCCTCATCTGGTCATATTTTTTTTATAATTACTACCAGTAGCGTCACAAAACAGGGGGGGGGGGGGCTCCAGCCTACACAGTGTGACACCGTTTAGGGGATGAAAACAAGTCATAAAAAATGTAGGGGAGAGGGGTGACACCAAACCGAAAATGCATAATTGTTGTAGGGGGGGTGACACCCTCAGCTACCGTATGGGGTGGCACCCTACCTAGTGAAGCCACTGGTAATAACCCTATAGGTCTAATCTAGATCTAGAATCTGCAAGCATTGTTTAGGTAAGGGAAATTTACAAAAGATGCAAGTCGACACCACCTAGGGGAGGTAACAATAATTATTTAAAGGTAGTAGTTGTGTCCCATATAATTGAACAGCTGTGTGTTTTCCTCATTTTCCTGTAGCTTTTTTTTATTTTTTAATGAGTCAACATTTTTTTATGTCTACATTTTACATGATTTGAACTGATCTAGATAGTTATTAGTATTTAAAAGACTTCAATTAAAACAAAACAAAACTATTTGTAGCCTAAGCTATTTTTAAAAATCAGTAATTATAACTATTAGTGTACATTGTCATTAGCAAATACAATTTAAATAACATTTTAGTCATTTTGCAATTAAAAATGAATATTAGGTAATGCATAAATAAAACACTTGCCTTATTTTTACTAATATACTATATTACAGGAGGATTATGACCGGCTTCGCCCCCTCTCATACTATGGCTCAGATATCTTTCTTGTGTGTTACTCTGTGGCAAGCAGGGCCTCATTTTCAAACATATCAGAAAAATGGATCCCCGAAATACGACATTTCTGCCCAAATGTACCAATACTCCTTGTGGCTTGTAAGACAGGTAATTAAAGTATTCCTTACTAAGTAAATTCTAATTTGACCTAAGCCATATTTAATAAATGTTGAAGAACTGTTTTTTACCAAATTATCATCATGGTTGTTTTCAAGAAAATTGTTAAAGGTCAAATGAATATGTTAAAATCAGAGATTTTTAAAATGTTTTAATCGATAAATCTAAACATTATATAATTATATATTAATTTCATTATGTATTAATTTTGTATTACCTGGATGCTGTAAATTAAGTTAATTAACAATTTTAAGTAATTTCCAATTTTATGTGTACAGACTTGCGTCGTGGATCGAGTGATAAGCTAGTGAACCTTGTAACCTATAAAGAAGGGCAGGAACTGTCAAAAACCATCAAAGCTTTGTTTGTTGAGACTAGTGCCCTAACGCAGGATGGGTTGAAAAATTGCTTTCAGAATGCTGTAAGTCATGTATTTAAAATTGCTGATATACTTCTAAAATGTACATTAAATTAAAACCACCTCTAACCCTAGCTCTAGATTTAAACATAACCCTTAAACTTACTGGTTAATGTGACATATAAATTAAAAGAGATTGGATTATCATTATGGTGATCCAAAAAGTGACATTTTCTTTTTTATTTTATTAGGAAATTTAGTTGTTATGACAAATTTAAACATTTGCACTGTATTAAGCATTTCAGTTTTTAGTCCTTGTATTTGATGGAAATTTAATAATCTATTATAATTAATTTTTTTAAATATTTGAATACACAAGTCATTTGAAATCAATTACAATTTTGTTAATTTTTCTTTTCCAGGTTGAGCTTGCTCTCAATCAAAAGGAACACACTAAAAAAACAAAGTCGTTATTTTCACGTAAAAGTAAAGAAGAGCCCATTCTACTGCCACCAGTTATGCCCCCTGCTGGTAAGTATAGCTACAAATAATACATTTTTATTTTAATATAGTGTTTATGTACTTGCTGATGTATATGTGTTTTAGTTAAACCTATATGGGCCAACTTTTTAAATATCAGCTAAGCCAAGTACACTGAGCCATAGTTCATCTCTATAAGTGAGGATTAGGTTTAGTGCAGTGGTTCTTAACTTGGGTTTCATCAAACCCCAGGGGTTTGACGAGCCAGTCTTAGGGTTTGGTGGATTAACAATCGGATTTTGTCAGTGCAGATGATAGGACTATCAAGAAGTGTTCGGTGAGCGTGAATGTGAAACTGGTGGGGTTTGGTTCCTCTAAAAAAGTTTAGAACCACTGGTTTAGTGTATAGGTTTGTACCAGGAATATAAATTAGTAAAATTCAAGAATTTCAAATTTGGATGAATTTTTTTCTTAATCTAACATTTTCACATTTGCAGGCAAAGCTCCTTGGATGGAAATAGAAACATCAGAATTTGCAGGTGACTGGTTAAAAGCATTGCAGGATCCCAAATTTCACGATGTCACATTTCTTGTCGAAGGTGTTAGACGTCTTCATGCTCACAGAATCATTCTGTCTTCAGCCTCCAAGTTTTTTGGTCAAGTTTTGGCCAGTACCATGCCTTGTACGGTATGTGATTAAAGTTGTTACATTACTCAACTTTTAATTGTTTCGTTGTTTGGGAAATTAGCTTTTTAAAAGCTTGTTGTTTTTCTCAGAGTTCACAGTTACAAGAGTTAAATCAGATTGACAGTTTTCAAAGAGAGGATTTGAATGCTGGTAAAGTTGAAGGTATGGATTGATTGTATTTTTTAATTGAAAATATTAACGAAAATAAAGTTTTTTTTTAAAAGTGCTGTATGCATTACAGATATTTGTAAAGCAAAATTGAATTAATATTTGCTTAGTTTTCATTTTTTTTATTTTATGCTAAATATAGGCATATGTTTTAATAATTGAAGGAAAATTAATCTTTTGCCATATGATGATTTTTTTCAACTAGGAATTAGTTCAGTTTATGATACTGGTTCAAATTTTGGTCCCGACACAACTATAGAAATTAGTGCAGACATCAAAGCTAAGACTTTTGTAAGAGTTCTCGAGTTTTTGTATACAGGTAAAAAATTTATTTCTTAATGTACATGTTTAATAATTTTTTTTTATACTTTTCAAAATAGACTTGTGCTGCCATGAAAAAAATTATTTTTTAAAATTTAGGTACTCCAAATTTACCTGAAGATTCTGGTGAAGATGAAATTCAAGAACTGCGGAGGGTATCTTTAATTTTCAAACTCCCTTATTTGACAACAATTTGTGATAATATTGTTAAGGAAGAGGAATTCTTGAATCCTAGCATTGGAACATATCTCAGTGATGAAACTGGTGCAAAAATGAAAGAGCTTTTCTTTAATCAAGAGGCATATGCAGATGTTGTCTTTCGTGTTGAAGGTACACTTTTTATTTGGTTACAATTTATTGCATTAACAAAAAATATTTATGGTATTTCTGAGATATTTATATTTACCATTGTTTCACTTTAGATCTGTGTTGTTAAGTTAAATTTTGTTCAGTAGGTTTTCCTAAAAAAAGTGTTTTAAATGCAATTCTGTATTAACAATACAATGTTTTCAAATAATCGTATTTACTAAATTATTTACTTTAAAAAAAAACACCACGACATCATCAATATCAACCTATAAAACAAAATTTGACCTGATGCCAACAGGTAGAAAAATATTTGCCCACAAAGTTGTGTTGTGTACCAGAAGTCAAGTGATGGCGGCCATGTTTTCTGGAAAGTTTATTGAAGCTCAATCAAACAATGATAGACTTTCACAGGTAAGCTGATTTTTTAAAAACATTTAGGCTTTCACAGGTAAGCTGATTTTTTAAAAACATTTAGGCTTTCACAGGTAAGCTGATTTTTTTTTTTAATTTACTATTAAACTTATAATGTTTTAAGGTAATTAAATTTAAAGGTTTGTAAATATTTTTTTAACAGATCAATATCCCCAACACATCAGCAGAAAATTTCCTGGCATTATTAGAGTACCTCTACACAGACCACGCCCCGCTGGAAGAAAGCGAAGACCTAGTTGGGATTTTAGCACTGGCAGATGAAAACTGCCTGCCCAGACTTGCGAACTTGTGTGAACTTTATTTGAGTAAAGAGGTGGACAAGGCATGTCAGGCCAAAATACAGAGAGCTGAGATTGATGTTATAGGCTTATTAAATACAGCTCATGTAAGAAGGGTTTTTTTTTAATTGCAACAATATTGTTCTATTTTATGTAAATAAGAAACCATTTACAAATAAATTTCCTTCTAAATTTGCAATTAATATCCATTTTGTTCATAAATTAATTAACTAGTTAGTTTCTAAAAAATGTGCCTTCCCATTAGTAGGTAGACTTTTTTCATACTTATAATAACTGCTCATGGTAAAAGAAAATATTCACACTAGTCTATTATTAAATTTAATGACAACAATGCAATAACAATAATAATACTTAATTATTTATAGTTTCTTAATTATGTTTCTAAAAAACTTTCACTTTAAAACCATAACATTTTTTTTGCAGCTGTTCAATGCAAAACAACTTGCCATGTTTTGTCTACATTTCATCTCCACAAATTACGTGGCATTTTCTAACAGAAAGGAATTTTCAAGCCTGTCATCAGATGACCGAGTGTACGTTGATGATCATCGATGGCCACCTTTAGACTACTTGAAAGAGGTGCAGGAATATGAAAACGCCATGAACAAAAAGGGAGAGAAATGTGTCTTAATGTAAAAGAGAGATAACTGATAATTTTGTAACATTGTGCTAAAAACATGACAATTCCTTTTTGTGCAACTGTGACTAACTCTTCAATAACCTTATCAATGCTCAAACAATTCATAGTAATGTATTATTATTGTATTGTTTGAAAACACTAAACCATGCATATTTCCATGGCACTTATTCAAAACCTTTAAAGAAGAAATGGCAAGTTCCAAATGAGTGGACAGAAAGAATGGTCACTAGTAAGAAAGGCACCTCCCTCCTCTTCAGCAACTAACACAGCCCAAGAACGAAGAAAACACACAATCAGAACACGGAACAGAAGCCACCTGTTTAGTGTGCGAAACCAAGTTCAAAAGCAGCCAACTAATCAGACATCATGTAAAAATACAGACGGACATCGCAATCTACGAGTGCGGGTACTGTGAATTTAGCGACCAACTATACAATGATCTGTTTTAACACTCAGAAATACATGAAAAGCTCGCCTGCAGATGGATCTATTTAACTGTGGATTCAGATATTTCTCTAAAAATCAACCATGAAAATAATAACTCTGGTACTTGACAAAGGAATAGGCCAACTACAAAGCATAATGAGAGAAATATAAAACTGCTAAACCCAACTGAAGCAACTGTGTATCCTCTTGTATTTGTATTGTTATTTTGTTTTTAATTACAAACAAGACTCTTTATATAAATATAAAAACATACGTTTATAAAATGAAACAAAATTACATTAACACTTTATTTCTTTGTGCTTTTGAATGCATTGGTACAAAAGTTTTTTTAAAAGATAAAAAGAATTGAGCTCTATATAAAAAAAGAAAGAAAACATTTAGCTTTTTAAAATAAAATGAGCAAATTAATATCAGAAATGAGAAAAGAAAATTTAACAGAGAAAGAAAAAATGCTCATCTTCTTTTGTTACTTGTAAGATGAGATTCATTGCCCTGAAAATTTCAGTAAATTAATGTAGCAATATTTTCTTAACATTATGCACATACATTTTTCATTGCAATTTTTGTTTTGTGAATCAGTAAAAATTGTTTTAATTAAAGTCAACTAGAATATGTTCAAAAAGTATTCTTTGTGTTTTTTAAATAAATAATATAAATAGAATTTATATAGTCCTCTCACTCCCCCCCCCCCTCCCCGAAAATTTGAAGTGCCTATACATAGGTGATGGCGTGGTGACTGGAACTAGCATGGTGAGTGTCCCTTTACTTTCCACCCTCACCCCCCAACCACCCTTCTACATCCTCTGAGAAACCCCCGCATAACCACATGTGAAGATAGCTGGAAAAAACATTAATACCTAATGTTGCATGAACTCAACACATTGATGTGTAAGAATATGAGTGTGTTATCAAACACCTGTTACGCTTTTAATCTTGATCTGATTGTGACATAAACGCCGATGGTTGTCATTAAAAAAAAAACTGTATAGTATAGAAAGCATTCATCTTAATTAAACTATTTAGTCAAAGCCAGCCAAAACCCCACCATAATTATTTGTTTTATTTCGTGTGTGAGGGTTGCTTAAACTACACACATCTGTAAGAATATATAAGGGCTTATTTTATGCCTGTTTAAAAACGGGAAAGTGAGCCTGGTTGAAGTAAATATTTCATATATAATTCTATTTCATTCGTTGGCGGTCTCATATACTATATAGGCTGTTAAATCTTCTTCTTCGTTTTAAGTCTTAGTGTTGGAAGGGATCCCCTCCAATATAATTAAGTAAACGTGTTACTTGGTTAAGCGCCATTGAGGCCATTGACTCCGATTTCAGCCTGCTTTTCTTTTTGGATTCAGCTTCTATAGCCTTTGTCCAACCAAAAAAAAAAAAAACTGTAAGGCAGCAGTTAGATTTTGGAATTGTCTCTCCTAGAAGAGTTGCTGTCCCCAGCTAACGAGCCTCATCTACCCCTAGCTGTTAAATGATTGGTAGATCTAGTAGTCAGAGGAAATAACCTACTAGATCTAGATCTAGGTTATATTATAACATCGGATACATCGGATGTAAAAAAAAATTTATATGGAGGCCGATACGATATAGAATCTATACATCTAGTCATCTACATCTAGTCATGTATGTGAAACAACAGCTGCTTTCATCCGACAGGTGTTTCTATTGAGCTGCGCGGTGTTGCTGACCCGGATGTCGGGCAAACCAGATATTTTTTTTGTGTCACATTATCCCTGTCTGAAGCCTGTCTACACAATCGCGGATTAAGACAGTTGATTTGTAAAAGGAGAATAAGGGACAAAATATGACACACTCTTCTTGCACTGTGTAATTGTTACATGCAGGAAAGTCGAAAAATGAAAAGCAGAAAATATGGCCCAAGATCAATCTGATGGTGACTAAAAAGGCATCACAAAAATAGCTTAGGCTGAAACATGAAATCATTTGGAAAGAATAGCTTAATATAAATGTTCTTGTAATGTCTGGTAGGAATAGAGGGGGGGGGGATGTTGCGGAATGCCCTGGTTTAAATCATTGTAATCAGGTTATGCGTGGGGAGGAAAGAGGAAGTTCATTAAAGTGTCCTAACTTTCAGAAAAGCACATGTAACCTGAAGAAAAATGCTCCCGTTACAATGGTTTTAGCCCCTTCTCCATTCCCTATATAAAATGACTTAGCCAACAGCAGATAACATCTTGGATTACATCTATTTATATAGCAGAGGAATAGAGGTTGTCTACAGGATCTAAATTATCACTAATCAGAAATCATCATTCATTGACGGGCATGCTAATCTAAAATAACGATTATTTTGTGCCATTTTAAATTCATCACCTCTGTTATAACATTATACAATGATATACAATTTAAAGGGGGTTTTATATAATTATTATAGATGTTTATTTTGAACTTAAGTTGTTATGATTTGAAGTGCTTAAATATTTTTTAAAACAAATTTTATTTTTCCCGTTTGATCCGTTTACACTTGCTATTTTGTGATTGGTTGCATAAATGTGCGTGGCGTTTTAGCGGAAGCATATTTATCAAAATGGCGGACGCCGACTTGGTAGTCCGAAACGACATTCGGTCAGCAATGTGGAATCCAGGAGGATGGAAAAGCTTGTTGACATTTTTCATTTTAGCTCTAGCATGGCTTGCAGGCTTCAGTGCTCGCTTGTTTGCTGTCATTCGATTCGAGAGCATTATTCACGAATTCGATCCATGGTAAGCGAACTCGGCAACAAACAAATCAACTGCTAGACTAGTTCAGTAGATCTAGAAATGTCGTTTCTGGCAGATCAGCCTTATGATTTATCCTGCCTATGGGCTATGAGTAGATCTAGTCTCTATCCTCCAGAATTTAGAGACTTGTTCAAGGTTTCAAAATCATACTCACTACAATCAGTATAGTTGTTACCTGCATTTACAAACTTTCTAACTGTAAATTACTGATAGTAAACACAAGCTATTATTTGAATTATTTGGGGTCATCCATAAACCTCCTGGGGAGGGGGGGGGAGGTTTGAAGGCGGCCTCGGACTTGTGTGGCAATGGGGAAGGAGGTTCAGAAAACTTGATGGCATTCTATGCATTCGTCCCTTTATATGGGAAGAAATTTCAATTCTATGGCTGCCTAACTTAATCCTTGGTGGCACGTGGAGAGCAAAGGGCTGCAAACACCACACTGTTTTGGGCAGCTCTCCTTATCTGGGCCGGCCCACTTTCTTTTTTCCATTAGCTTCCCTTCCCTGGGTATGTCCAGTACATAATAGTACATATACATGAAGAGCCTTCTACTTAGACTTAATAGCAGGGTTTTTGGTTGCTAGTATTGAACAGTACTCATAACTAATCCTATAGTAGGTTTTTCGATTCGGGAAGTCTCGTTCTCGCGGTTTTGAAGCACCCGTGTTTTGGGCGGACATATAAAATATCGAATCTTTTCTTTCTCATGAAGTACATAATAGTTAAAAATAAGGATTGTATCGTAATCGGAAAGATTTGTACTCGAAACTTCCCATGTATTTACAGGGCGAATAATTAACATTTTAATAATGGCAGCTTGACCTAATTTCTTCCTTTGTCTTTCACGAGGCCGTCGAGAGAAAGTCACGCTTATTTAGCTTGTGTTTCAAGTCGAATTATTTAAAGCAGGTGCGTTACCCAATAACTTTTTTATTAGACCCAATTTTTATAACATCTTTACTATCAAATAAAACTAGATTTGTTTAATGAAATTAGGCTGAAAACAATACATTTGCTTCTGTAAGTGGCCAACCCTCTTTTTTTTTTAAGACGCCATTTTATAATAATCTAATTGCCGATTCCGGAAGAGGTGAAGGGGTGGGGTTGGCATTGACGGACTGTTAGAGTGAAAAACACTTAACTTGAATGAAAAAAACTTTATTCGCGCTTACAATTTGAAATAAAGTTTTGACAACTTAGCCATTAAGAGACAGATATGTTTTATTTACTTATTTTAAAACTGGATTGTTAATATATCGACAGTTTTTTTTTTGTTTATGGTGTGTGACTGAGTGTGTCCTTGACCTTTAAGTGCTGTTCTAGTTAGGAATGCAGGGCAGATGCCTTAGTTAGATGCCAAGAACTCATAATAGTCATCATAATTCTTAGTTAGTTTATTAAATACCACTTCAAACAGTTCTTATATTATTATTACTTGAGTAATTCATACCTTTATTAATAATTTGCTAATTGTTTCTGACAAAATATGATCATGGCACGGGCCGTCTTCAGGAAGGGGGTGGGGCGGGTGGGGGCTTAAAAAATGTCACATAGTACGTTATTTTGTCATTCTTTTGGGAAATTGTGTTTTTTGTCGTGGGGTGGGACTTTGTGAGATTTTTGGTGGTGGTTTTGAGACATTAGTGGTTGGTGAGTGTAATTATGATGTCTTTTATAGATAACGAGCCGTCCCGCTGCGTATCATACGCAGCTATTTAGTTGTTTTTTTTTTCTACTTTTCAGTAATTCATAATTTGTGAATTCGACAGTACCAATGCTGCCATTGAAAATATTTGCTTTAAAACACTAACACCCCTCCCTTTCCCCCTACCCTACACCCCCCCCCCCCCCCCCCCCGTGAAAGCAGCCTCCTCTTAGTAACCTCCTGTAAGTTTAAAATCATTTCAAACTAAATTATTTGCCCCTGATAGCCGTCACTAAACCCGTCTACGATTTGTAAACATTAACGTGACTACAGCTCACCAGATCATGTGGGGTTGGGGTGGGGGTGGTAGTGATAGCGACAGAGAGGAAGAGAGGGGATTGTAAGGCGCGTTTGCAGCTTGTTTTCTAACGGCTCGAAGAAGAGAATTATATATATAGATATTCAGTATTATTAAATTTTGTCAATCTTTTTTTTCTCACAAAATGTTAATTATGTCCTATTCTATATTACATTGATTCTGAACATCAGAGTCAGTTTTGCCATTCAATATAATATACACCACAGACATATTTACATTGTCAGATGGCTGAAGTTTACAATTGGAAAATGTTAATTATGTCCTATTCTATATTACATTGATTCTGAACATCATAGTCAGCATTTGTCAATACACCACAGACATGTTACATTGTCAGAAGTAATTTGTCTGGCTAAAACCATCAGGAGTTTAAACAATATGAATTGAGATGTATGTTTGGTATTGCAATACAAAAAAAAATCAATACATCGCACTGATTCTGAACACTAAGTCAATCTAAAGTCAATATTTGTACACTGTTAAAAAAACACAAAACTGGTGGGTCATGTATATTTTTTTATTTTCAATTTTTCAACTTCAATGACAGGTACATTATTTACAATTTTATTGTCTTGCATGTGTAAATGTGTACATATAACATTTGATTTTTAAAGAATTTACTTGTTACTTGTCGTCTGTGTTGTATATATCTTTTTCAAACTTATTGACAAGTACATTAATTACAATTTATTGTCTTGTTTGTGTACATATGTACATACATATTACATAGGCTTATTTGATGATTGTAAAACTAGTTTGTTATTATGCCTGTATGTATTGTGTTGTGTAACTCCGACATAACCTGGTCCCAAATCAAGGATGAAAAAGAGAGAAGGGGACAGTCACAATTGCTTAAATCTAATCTGATATAGTATGTCTTATCTTTAGGCAGACTGTTCTGTGCCTAAAGAAAATATGTAGTCAATTTAGTGTGCTTTAGAACATAGCTTCATTTAAGATTTTTAGTTTCTATAGAAAGGAAACGCCCATTAAATGTCACACATAATTTCATAAAATAGATCCTACTTTAGATCTTCAAATACTGACTCCCATTGTAAACTGCCTAAATAATAAGTGTGCACAGTCTAAGTAATTAAAATAATAAATATGGATGATTTTAAAATTAGAACTATAAGGCTAATTTTTTGTGTTACCAATATCTGCCAACCTTATTCATTAATATTTTTTTTTAAGTTATTAATCAATCTTGGTTACTTTTAGCTATCTACAATCATTTCTAAGCTATTTTAATATGCTTCTGTTAAGTTTCATTGAAAAATGTTAAAAATTAATCCAGATATCCACTCATGAAATCAGGTCACAGGTCTAGGAGTTTTTTCTTCATTAGCTATGCCACACGGACCCATGACTTTGGAATTTTTTTTCAGTCATAATGACTTTGCACAGAAAGTTTATATATGCTAAATTGACTTAGTTTACCATTGTCCTAGCTATTACTGATACTTTTTAAAAAAAAAAATTTCTTTTTAATTTTTCATCAAACTGCCTATCCTATAGTCAGTTGCTGATGTTTATGGTAAATTCATATGATATGAAATGCAAAGTAATAAAAGGGAAAAACATTCAGCTGCAAAACTGCTGGTATATTTACCAGGCATTTTGTTAGCTTATTTTGCTTGTATTCATTTCTTAGATACCAAATCAGGCTTATTGTAAAATAATTGCCCACAAGTGTCTTGTGTGTCTGAACCAATTATTTATTTTGTTAAAATAATTAAAAATAATTAAAGCAACCACACAGCCACTGAAATGCACCTTGTGATACCACCTTTTCAGTCACACACATTCATTCTTATTAAAACACAATAGAGTCCTTTCATATGACGTCACGTCCGTTCGTGATACCTACGTCCGCCGCCACGGTGGTGTACACCAGACGTAAACACAATCAGCTGTTCACCAGCGCTGGACGCGTTCACTGTATGTAAAGAACCGCACCCGCGGAAAAGGAAAAATATGTTAAAAAACTTGAACTCTTAGGAATTGAAGATCCTTATACTGTTATTGACAGTGTTCACGGGTGCGGTTCTTTACATACAGTGAACACGTCCAGCGCTGGTGAACAGCTGATTGTGTTTACGTCTGGTGTACACCACCGTGGCGGCGGACGTAGGTATCACGTGATTTAGGTCACGTGTTTGCAAGGACTCTATAGGATTATTCAGTACTGTTTTGTGTGCCATTATCTTTGTTCTAGTGGTCGGATAGTAGAGCTAACCTCTGGATTCTATGCTCTGGTTGGTATATCCAGGATCTTTTCAGCTGACAAAATAAATATAAATATCCTGAACTCATGGCCTTTGACTACTTTTGCTATTGAAATAACTTTCTCAAATTCAGGTTCAATTACAGAGCCACACATTATATGGTTGAAAATGGATTCTATAATTTTTTGAACTGGTTTGATGACAGAGCCTGGTATCCTTTGGGCAGAATTGTTGGAGGCACAGTAAGTTCAATCTTTTTTTACCGATTTATACTTTGCATACCTATTCAATGGAAGGTTAAGGTTGAGGTCCTATGCTACACTAGGGGTAAAGAGGGTTAAGACATGTAAGTCATACCTATTAAACCATTAGTGGGACGGAGTGGTCTAGCGGTAGTGAGCTGGACTGCTAACCCCGTAAGTCTCGAGTTCGAATCCAGGTTCAAGTCAGTAGACCGTCCCTGAGTCCACCCAACTCTGATGGGTACCTAACTCATGTTAGAGAAAGTAAAGGCGGCTGGGCATAGGTCACAGAAACAAGTGAACTCTACTTCACTTGCCCCATAGACCGTCAGGTTTGAAAGGGAAACTTTTTTTTTTTATTTAACTATTAGATAATCACACACATTGATTTTATTTTTTCTTAAATACACAAACAATAAAGAATGAGTTCTTCAAAGGCAATGCATATATATTCCGTCAATTCAAAATATACATTCTTGTTGATACATAATGAAATAAATAAAATTTGTTAATAAATTTTTATGTTTTTTGTAAATATAGGTATATCCTGGATTGATGGTGACATCTGGCTCTATTCATTGGATACTAAACCATTTGAATATTCCAATACACATTAGAGATATTTGTGTATTCCTTGCTCCGATATTCAGGTGAATTACTAGGTTTATTTGTTTAAAAAAAATTTATCGGATAACTGATGTTAGCATAAGTTTTAACAGTAATTCCTTGTGTTTATTGTGCATACATATATTCTTGTGTGAAACTGTTTTCTATCAGCACCTAAAAATAATTTTTTTTAATTATTAAAATGATTTTCTGCATCTAGTGGTATGACCTCCATGTCAGTGTATCTTTTCACTAAAGAAATTTGGAATCCTGGTGCAGGTTTATTTGCAGCTTGTTTTATTGCTATTGGTGAGTAATTGGTCGTATTTAAAATTTAATTTATTTCATGGATTGCCAGCTGATTAAGTTTTAGTGGTCTAATTAAAACAAGTTTAAAATAAAATAGAATGAAGTAATATGTATGGTTATACATTTTCTTTTCAGTCCCTGGCTACATTAGCAGATCTGTTGCTGGAAGCTATGACAATGAGGGCATTGCCATTTTTGCTCTTATGTTCACCTATTATCTTTGGGTTTGTATTGTTTGATAGCTTTCTAGTTCTATAAGTTTCAACATGTTAACACTAATTTATTGTATTAAAATTAAATCTTACTTGGGTAAAATTCTGAGGGCATACATGTTACCAATCAAATGAAATAGGGATTTTGAAATACCATCGTGTATGTAACTGGTTTGGTGCATGGTTAATTCCCCCCCCCCCCCCCCCCCCGTTTCAAGTATGCAAGACTTAAATGTTTGTCTAAGTATTTTATGTGGTTGTTGTGTGTTCAGGTCATACACTAAGCAAGAAAACATTACATTAGCATTATAGAGATCTTTTACAGCACAGCTTTATAATACTTAAGCTATCTGTTAACTTTAAAAAATATTTGTTTCTTTTTTTTTTTGCTTCCAGATAAAAGCTGTGAAAACTGGTCAAGTTTTCTGGTCCATTTGTTCTGCACTATCATATTTTTACATGGTAAATGTTTACTTCATACCTGACCATTTATTTTTAAAAGATTAATTTAATATGTAGCTTTTAATGTTTTTTCTTTGTAGGTTATGTGCCTAGTCTAGTGTTCACTATGTATCACTTTTTCAGGTCTCTGCATGGGGAGGATATGTATTTATCATCAACCTTGTTCCTTTGCATGTTTTTGTTTTACTTCTCATGGGGAGATATTCACAGCGTATATATACTGGCAAGTTTTTTGTTTCCAAATCTTTTTAAAAATAATTTTTAACATCATAAACTTGCCAAAATATTTTATTTAAAACAAGAGAAATAAATTTAGTTTTAAAATGTTTTTTTTTCAGCCTATACATGCTTTTATATTGTTGGACTTATTTTGTCCATGCAAATTCCATTTGTTGGTTTCCAACCAATCCGCACAAGTGAACACATGGCTGCTGCAGGTAAGATATTGGTTAACCCCTGTATTGTATATACTTTTTGTATGAATTAATGTAGATCCAAATTTTTAAAATAATTCATTATAAAAAAATATATTTTTTGCCCCTCTGCAGGTGTTTTTGCTTTAATAAATGCTTATGCATTTTTGAAGTATATCCAAAATTTCCTGACCAAATCAGAGTTCAGATATTTCTTCTTTGCTGCTGTAACTATTGCAGCTGCTGTTGTGTTTGTTGCAGTTGTTGGATTAACTTGGGCAGGTAAAACCTTTTATCTAGTTTCAATAAATCAATCAGAATAATTTTGATGTTCTAGCAGAAATTTGTATTTTTTCTTCACTCTATAAACTTTCTGAAAAAAATTTCAGGTTACATTGCACCTTGGAGTGGTCGTTTCTATTCCCTATGGGACACAGGTTATGCTAAAATCCATATACCAATCATTGCTTCTGTGTCTGAGCATCAGCCCACAACCTGGGTGTCATTTTTCTTTGATCTGCATATTTTGGTTTGTGCCTTCCCTGTAGGAGCATGGTATTGCATCAAGAATATCAATGATGAACGTGTATTTGGTATGTTTATTTTTTGATACATCATTTTTTTTTATTCCACTGATCCATCCTGTTTTAAGTCTGAACCAAACTTTGGTGTTTGTTTTGCAGTGGTGCTGTATGCTATATTTGCTAGTTATTTTGCTGGTGTGATGGTTCGTTTGATGCTCACATTAACTCCAGTTGTTTGTGTGCTGGCTGCTATTGCTTTTTCCAAGACATTTGAAGTCTATCTTAAGGATGATTCTCCAAAACAAAATCAGAAGAACTTAGATGAAAATGGGGAAAATAAAAATGACAGGTTGTATGATAAGGTAAGTGAATTTCTTATGACCTGCCCTCAATTATGTTTAGTTTTCCATCTGTGTTCCATGTCTGCTTATGTAATAAAAACTTACAATTCTTAGTATTTTAAGTTCACCACCCAAACAGAATAATAAAAGTATATTCTTTAGGTTGGAAATAAAAAGAAAGTTCGAGATGACAAACCAAAAGATGAAGAAGGCCTTGGAATCAATGTTAAAAGTATTATTGTAGTTGCTCTTCTCATGATGCTAATGCTCTTTGCTGTGCATTGTACTTGGGTTACGAGCAGTGCATACTCCAGTCCAAGCATTGTCTTAGCATCTTATGGACAAGGCGGGTAAGTCATTAGTAGGGCTATTTACTTTTGAATTTTTTAAGCAGTTAGTGGAATTTTGCTTTCATCGCATAACACACTTATTCCACAGAAGTCGAACTATTCTTGATGATTTTCGTGAAGCATATTACTGGTTACGACAAAATACAGATGACAAGGCTCGTGTCATGTCTTGGTGGGATTATGGATATCAGATAGCGGGAATGGGTAATCGGACTACATTGGTAGACAACAATACTTGGAATAACAGTCATATTGCTTTGGTAAAATTATTTTCTTCTGTACCAAAGGTTTGATTTAAGAGCATTTAGCTGTCAATTTTAAATAAACGAACAGATATTTCTAAATATTGTAAATAATTTTTACCTTATTTTTTAGGTTGGGAAAGCAATGTCTTCTAATGAAACTGCAGCCTATGAAATAATGAGGATGTTGGATGTAAATTATGTTCTAGTCATATTTGGAGGTGTGATAGGTTACTCTGGAGATGATATAAACAAGTTCTTATGGATGGTCCGAATAGCAGAAGGGGAGCATCCTAAAGACATTAGGGTAATTACTAAGCAACTAATTCATTTTGATTATCAAAGAGGAAAGTATGAGTGCTGAAGTCTCAAAATTTTAATTATTATTATTACAATAACTTAACACAAAGAAAACTTTTTTTCAATGTAGGAAACAGATTACTTCACACCTCAAGGAGAGTTCAGAGTAGATTCAGCAGGGTCTAAGACATTGTTAAATTGTCTTATGTACAAACTGTCATACTACAGATTTGGTCAGATGCAGGTAAACCACTGTTTTATTAATGTATATTCATACAGTGTTGTTTAATGACCAAGAATTAAGTTTCATATATTATAGTAAACCATTAGTATTACTTGCCAACATTTAAAAACTTTTTTCAGTCCTGTTCAAAATTATATCTTTTTTGTTTAAAGTCCTAAATTGTAGACATTTTTAAAAATTTTATTAAAATTGAGTCTTGGTTTAATGCAGACGTTTATACCATCCTGCCACGATAATTGTTCTGCAAAAGCACGGCATGAAATTAGAACCTCATTCTGCGTGAATTTTGTAGAAATTTTAATACAAAAAATTATAAAACCAGAAGATGTAGGCCATAGAGCTGATAAGCCTTTTTTTTGCCATTTGCAAATGTTTCATTATTTGTTTAGTTAATAGTGGAAACAGTTAGCTAGTTGCAGAGACTGGGGTTTTAAAAAAAGGGTGTAGTTGCATAAACTATTTGTCATTTTTGGCAAGAGGGGAAGTGGAGAGAAATTTTATACATCTTTCTTTAAATCTATAAGTACAATATAAATGTCAAATTTTAATATTCTCTTTGAATGTTTTAAAACTCTCAATTTCTTTACAAATGAAGTCTGTGACGTAACCTATTATATTGATAAATTTGGTGATAATGTGCATTGGTCTTTTAAATCATTTGAATTTTAGAGTGGAATTCTTTTTAAAGCAAGAAAGATGATTATCAACATTAACTCCACTGCATTAAATAGATGTGCTTGTACTGTAATTTAAGAATAGAGTACAGTTTAAAATTGTTTGTTAAATAGTACCTCAAACAGCGATATATCACTATCAAAAGCAGCGTGAACCCTATTCAAATTATCTATTTTTATTTTTTACCATTATAAGAGTAAAAATACCTTTTAAAGATGTTTAATTAATGTTTAAAACATTCTATAGCTGGACTTCCGTAGCCCAGCTGGATTTGACCGCACAAGAGGTGTAGAAATAGGAAACAAAAACTTTGAGTTAACTCATGTGGAAGAAGCTTATACAACAGGTATAAACTGATCTTTTTTTTTTTAAAAACTTTGTCCTAATTTACAAGTTAAATACTTTAACATTTGTATGTATTAAACTTGGCAACAATTAAAACGTGTTCCATTCTGTTAAAATGTGTATTAAATATCTTTCCAGAGCATTGGCTCGTAAGAATTTACAAAGTTAAAGACTTGGAGAATAGGAGTGAACTAAAAACTCCACATAAGCCCATCAAGAAATCAAAGAGGAAACCTAAGAAGGTACAAATTAGTTGTTTAGAATATTTTCTGCTTCAAAAATTTCTTTTTATCGTATGCCAGAATAAATCTATAAACACATTTTTTTCTTAAAAACAGCAATCTACTAAGAAACCAGGTTTGATAAAACACAAGCCTAAAATTGTCAAGGGTAAAAAATCTAAGCCTACCACAACAAAGCCATCTACACCCAAAACCACTGCCAAGACAGGTGCAAAATAAATTAAATTGCTGTGTTTTTGAAAGTAAACAGAGTGCATTTGGCAGTGATAAAGTATTCAATGTTATGGTGTGTGTGTGTGTGTATGAAACCAATTACAACAATCAAGCAAGATGTTCATTCTTAAATTTATTGCAGTGCATGTGAAACTGAACTAGAATGGGGATGATTAAAACATGATGTAATCATTTTAAGTAGTTGTTTTCATTTGAATATGTAATTTACTTGATTTTGGCAGTAGTGAGGTTGAATATTGTTCAGAGCCAATTTTGCCTTACATAAAGGTTTTATTTAACTCTATACAGCATAAATGGATTACTTAAATCTGTTTTTTAAAAGTGCTAATTTTTAACTCAAATTCTATCCATTGAAATATTAGATTGACCGTTATTTGTGGCACAGTAAAATACACGTCCTGACTTTGTTGACTGTGATATAACATTCCCTTTTTGTGGTTCACTGTGCTATGATATAACAGTTGTTACAACCATTGTAAAAAAATATCTTGTAACTGACGTGATTTTAAATTAAAGAATCTTTATATTTAAGTAATAGAGCTATACTAGTTGTACTGAGGTACAGGAAATAGTCGTGTAATCGGTTATCTAAAGGATCAACAAATTATTTTTAGAAAAAGCCCTTCATTTATTGTGTAATGAATGGAACCACTAATCAGACCATTTTATCCTTGTATGGGCACAGAAAAACCCTGAAGACATCAGTGTATTTAGTGTTAACTGTTATAAAAAGCAGTGTTTTGAATCACATTAGTGTCATAGTTGCATTTGTTGTAAAAGTGCATTTGTAATGTTAGCTCTTCACATGATTTTACATTTAGTTTAATATATTTGTGTTGTATTGATTTAAACATTGACGCAAATTAAAACTTAATATTGATGTTTATTTTGTTTCTTACTCAGATTTTTGTTTGACTTGTGATTTTCTGTTGTATTTCAGTCTAAATGCATTTCCATAAATGTACATTTTTGACTTCATTTTGTTGTGCTAAGAATCATAACTGCCACTAATCAAGCTTTTAACTGCTTTTTGTGTTTGATCATTCTAATCCTTATAAACATAAGCCATAAAAGAAAAAATTAGATCTGGACATACTTCAAACTATATTTAAACAAATTTGTCTTTTAAAATTATTTTTCCAAAACTTTAAAATTACATTTCTGAGATGAAATAGTTTTCCTTACACATAATAATAGGCACAACTTATGCAAGCTGCACTTTACAGAAATCTTTTATTGTGATTATATTTAGGGGTGTTGTAAATGCAGGTATTTTAATTTAAAATTGGAGTATGGCAAATTTTATGGTTGCAATGGGTCTTATTTTCAGTTGATCTTTTTTTCCCTCAAATTTCACATTTGTATTTTTTTATGCATGGAAAACCATATTCTTTTTTTTCCCTCTTTATTGTGAATTTTTCTCTTTTCATGACTATTTAAAGCAGCCATGTTATTCGTTGAAGTGTATGAATCCAGAGAATGTGTTAACAATTTGTATATATATCATGTCCCAACATTGTTGTAGGTTAATG
Organism: Physella acuta; assembly: GCF_028476545.2. Lineage (NCBI taxonomy): Eukaryota > Metazoa > Mollusca > Gastropoda > Physidae > Physella > Physella acuta. Next base: position 71,051 of record NW_026732522.1, on the reverse strand, counting down.
TTTTTTTTTAAATTAAAAAGAAAACTGAGTACATTCTAATTAGTATTGTACCCAATTATACCACTCACCTCAGTGTCAAATTAAAAAGTCTGAATTCTATGCACGTCAAAATGAAATTTGAGTTTTTAGTTACATAAAGCTGTTTACTCAGTATTCAACAATTAAAACAAAATCAAAATACCCTATTAAAAGCTTGAGAGACATTCCTCACTTTTGCTTTGTTTCAAATTGTTTGGCATGCTATTTATTTTATAAACATTTTTATAACTAGATGATACCTACAGTATGAACAATACAAGTTTAACAAAATTACAATACAAATTTGCTTTCAACTATTAGATGTGTGCTACAACATTCAAAGCTCACAATTTGAAAACCACATGTTAAAAAATGTAAGACTTACTATATTCTTAGAATTGCATTTGAAGTCTTAAAGTAAAATTTTTTTTGTTATAATTATAAATAGCTGTGCTATGTAGCTTTTTACAAAAATATTTCCTTGTGTGTTGTTAACAAATCAAAATGTCAAAAAGGTAATTTGTGGGGGAAATGTTCTTTATTAAATATTGTGAGAACAAATTCAATTGGTAGCAACTTTTATTACTTCTTTACAGACCCCACTGAGTCAACCAATCATGTGTCAATTACACTCTTCAATCAGACTTCACTAGCCTTGATTTTTAACCTAACACAACAACCATAAATATACATTTAATGATATTGACAAAATGATTATGAAATTCCTATTACAAAAGAAATGCTCATATCTTAGTACAGCAGCAAAATAAAATGCTTTGTAAAATATATACAGCTCCGAGTAATATTTGTGTACCTAAAGTAATCCTTTTCTATGGTACACAGAAAAAATAATGAAATATACAAAGTCACTATCTATCCAAGGTAGACTTTTAGTGTACTCTTGTTTATCTAAAGTCTTCAGCTGCAAACATACCCTGCAATAAACAAAATTCTTATTTAACCCTGCAAGTTTTTTTAGTCATGCAGACAAAACCACACCAAAACAAAAAGGAATGTCTAAATTGTTTTAAAAAATGGGAAATAAATATAATATATATAATTTATGCACATTTATAAAGGGCTGGAAACTCACAAAATGTACCATACAGATACAACATAAAATAATGCAGGAATATCCAACTATCATGCCCTGAGTTATGCATAATTGGTTCCTTAGTGCATTCTTTTTTTACCTTAGCTCTTCGTAAAATGGAATCTTTTGATGGATCATATGGGGAATCTTTACTTGGGATTTCAAGAACTGAAGGTATTGGAAGATCATGACTGTCTATTACATGTCGAATCATTTCAGCCACCTTGTGAAAAAAATAAATTTAAAAAAAAAAATAAGAGTGAGATAATTGATAAATGTTCAGAATAATTAATTATTTGAAAATATATGCTTATTACATTCTGATTTATCAATATGATCCCGATGTCATCTCTCTTCAAATAGCTACGGAATGTTTCTTCAATCTCACCAATACTTGTATCTGAAATAAAATTATATGATTAATGAACAACGCAATTATAACAACTCACAGGCACAAAATAAGTATGTTTCAGGTTTCTGAGAATTAGATACTTTTACTATCAGAGCAATACAGTATCATTACAGGTTTTTGAAAAAATCTACCAGAGATAATTTAGATATTGGTTCAGCCTTGCAACTAACAAAAGCAACAATAACTATTAATAATATTTCTAGAGTCAATAGCCTACCCACTTTTGTCAACAACCATGAAGTTTGCATTCCTGTTTTTATTCATCTCACCAACACCACCCAGTACAAAACCAATACATGTGTCCTGAAATATTGAAACATACAAATGGTAATTCTGATAATTAAAACTTGTGGTAACATACACTTGATTAAATTCAACTATACCATAATAAAGGATTGTACTGGTTTATCAGAGATGGCTATGAATAGGATAAGGACACAATGTTGCTAATTGTTAAAGTACAGGATAAACTATAGGCCTAGCTATCCTTGATCCATAAAGCAATTAAATCACAGAATCTAAGAAACAATAGATATAGGGGCCTATTCAGAGCTATACAAAAATATCAGCTATTCAGTTTTAACAAAACTAAAGAAAACAATAAATATACAGAAAATACTCTGAAAAAAAAAAAAACCAACACAGGATGATAAATGAATAGAGAATCAGAACCAACCAGATTTATTAAATTATGCTACACAAAACCCTATAATCATGTAGAATTTATGAAAGGATGACACAAAGCTAATGGTTAGATAATAGGTCATCTGGAAAGAATTCGAACAACAGGAGTGAAAGGCGAACAACAGGAGTGAAAGGCAGTATATAACCAAATCGGACTTAAAGAGGCAATGACCTAAACTAGAGGCAGGCCTACATTTACGTAGATAGACAGATGTGTCTGTAGACAGACCTACAGCAGTTTAGAATTTACTTATTTAGACATTGAAGAATAAAACAGCAGAAGCCTGAGTGCAAACAAACTAAAAATAACTTACAAGCCCTTCTCCGTGTCCCTATCAGAACAGCTGTAGACAGTAGGCCTACAGGTTAAAATAAGTTAGAGCAGGATGTAGGTAGAGCTTATAGTGATGATTGGCTAAGAGACTGGTAGAGCACATTCCCAATTTTACAAAAATATTCGAATAAAATAAACCCACAAAAAAAAAACCATTAGGCCTACAAAACTAAAAAAAAAAACAAATCTTTCTCTCTTGACTAAACACTTGACTTGATCTTCAGATCTCATCTTGATGATCTTGCAATCATTCTAATTCTTGCTTGAGTTGAGTGTTGGACTGTTAGTGTATGCATGTCATACACAGTAAGTCCATAAGCTTCATTTCTGATCAAATATTGCTTTTCAGAAAGTGCTTACAAGGCGACATCTAGATTTACAAATAGATCTAAATCCAACGTACGTACCTCATCACCGATCACAGCAATTAGTTTTCCTCTTGCAGCGGCGAGAGCCATTTTGATCACAGACTGTTTCTAAAGTAAATCATATGATTTGTTTGTTTCCGGTTTGGACAGATTTCCTAAAAGACGGATGTCAGATTGAAATAGTCCATGATATAATTAATGCAGCTTTCTCGGCATTTAAAACTGTCATTCATTAAGGAAAATTTTATAATAAATATTTCAAAATATATTATGTTTAAAATTTTATTTTATTTGAAAACTGGGCTCTATATTAAATATGTGTGGACCTATTTCAATTTTTAAATAACCTGGTCAAATTAAAACACATCTTAATATATTGTTCTGTTTCAAGCCCTCGTGAACGTGGCTTCTAAAACAAGGTTGTGACATAAACAAAATATCTCATGTTCTTTACATGAAATCATTTCATTTACATAATTTCTGAATTAATTACATACTTTACTGGCAAATCTGTCAAGGACAACAAGAGTGACGAGTAACTTACATAAAGGGATGCTACTCTCACTTATTGGTACCCACTTCCCGTTTCTTTTCTCTGTAATAGTCTGTATATTTGTTATAATAGTAGATTTCTACTAGTTAAGTCTAGATCTAGATAATAAATGATTTGGGCTGAATAAATTATTAACAAAAACAATAAAATAATAATAAAAAATTTAAAAATAATACACTATGTTAGCAACTATCGTTTAGAATTTCCTTACGGAGAATCGTTTCGCTTTTCGATAGGGAGAATTAACTGGCTGATTATTGAAAATAAGATCAAGAGTTGAAGAGAAAGATTCACCAAAAGAGCCAAAGATGAGAGGTGATTTCAAATTTTGAATTGAGATCTAATCTAGACTCTAAATCTAGATCTAAACTAGAGAATAAGAGATCTATACTAGATCTAGTCTAGATTTAGTTAGAAATTTTAGAAATCTAGTTCCATTTTTCATGAGTTTGGGTTCTGAAAAAAAAAGACAAATAATCTTATTAGTCTTATTCTATTATAATTATTCTATGTCTACTATTGTCTGCATAATACATTCATTTATGGCCTAATAATAATACATAGATCTATTATTTATTAATATTATTATTTATTACCCACATAAAGTTTTTTTTTTAAAAGTCACTGTGAACCCTGAGCTAAATGAAAATGAATGAATTGACAAGACCTACAGTAACAGTTGTGTGGTCTGCTTCAAAACCAAAGTTTGGTGACAAACTTAATGATATTTAATTTCTTTTTTCAGAATGGAGTGAACAAAAACAATAAGAAAGGATTATTTTAAATCTAAATCAGCTGAAGTGACCTTTCATTACACTTCATTTCTCTAACATCTTTGTGTACCATATCATAATGCCATTGATTGAAGGGCTTGGAGATGAAGTGACTATTGTTTTGGGTATTTTCCTGCTTGGTGTTATACTAATGTTGGCATGGATTTCGACTCACACTTCTGACATCTTCCATCTTCGTGAAGTAGGAGTTATTGTCGTAGAGTTAAGTCAACGAAGAAGTAGAACTCAAATTCAAGCTGTAACTGATAATGTTACCTCTGAAGAAAATAACACAATAAACTCAAGTGAAGTAACATCAGCCGAAGATGTGAGTCACAGTGATGAGGCTGGACCTTCATCTAGTGATATTAATGATTTACTTGTGAGGGAAGTGGAGGCCCAAAAGGAAACAACAGAGAATGGAACAGGTTCTGATCCACCAGTTGTAGGGGCTAGTGACCAAAAAAAAGACTGTGTTACACAACCAACAAATGGTAATATTGAATCAAAGTCTTCAGCATCACTTCATTCTGATGTAGTCACAGAAAAAACTGACACTGAAGAAGTGTTAGCGTCCGCATCTGTAATTGTAGAAGAAAACAAAGGATTCTCTCATTCACTGGCTGAGGAGCATCCAACAGAAGAGGAAATCAGACGAAGAAGGGTGGAGTATTTTCAAACATCTCATATAGCCACATCAAGAAACTTCTCACCTCCACAAGAGGACAGTGCTGATTCTAATTCAGAAACAGGCAAACAGTCTGAACATTTAAATTGTGCTGCAACACCGCCATGTTCTTCTGGTGACAAGGAACATTCAGCAGATAATCAACAAATTGTACAAGAAACAACTATACCATCACAGTCAACTGCAGATACAAGAAGTAATTTATCACCCTCTGTTGCTGATTCCAATGAAGAACAGGAAAACGCTATATCAAGGATTCGTGTCAAACTTAAGTACATGAATGAAACTCAAAGACTTGTGTATGCAAACCCTTTTGATACTATTGGAGATTTTCGAAGGTGTATATTTTAATTTTTTAAATATTACATTGATTGAACTTAGTACATGATAAAATTGCATGACTTAGACTTAGTGGCAGAATATGTGAATGGTACTACAATCTTAGAATAACAAAATAGTATAATTGAGTATGTGATACAATCGTAGAACAACATAATAGCATCATTGTTTGATAAAATTTTAGAACAACAGAATAGCAGGATTGTGATAATCTTAAAAGTTTCTTCTCATGTCTTTAGTGGCAGTCAGTGAAGGAAACTAGCCCTTAGTCTCTGCTTCATGATTCATCTAGTATTGAATGGGCTAGAAATATGCTACAAAAGCACAGATAATAAATATTCTTGCTTTTTGTTTCTCAACTTTAGTTGCCTCAGCTATCCTGTACCGTAAAATTTTAGAACACACTTAAAATTGATAAACATTTTTGTACAGCAATACATAACTAAGAATACTGTTAAAAATGTTACATTATTTCCTCTTAATAACAAATTCATATTATTTTGCATTCAACTTTTTATTTCCTCCTGAATTTGTTTAACTAAATTTTATTTTCTACGAATGACACAACAGGACACACTTTCAACCAGAGCTGCAAGACAACAAGTGGGTTCGTTTTATTTACAACGGCCAGGACCTGCGTGATGACACACGGACATTGCAGGCTTGCAATGTGAATGACAACTGCACCATGCACTGCCTGATCACTGCCCAGTCTCAAGCCACTGCCCCGTCAGGTCATGGGCATGAGGATGATGAAGATAGCATCATGGGGGTGATGATGTACCCGCTATTCACAGCCATACTTTTATTAGTTTGGTACTTCAGGTTCACTTACAGGTTAGTCAAATAGTTTTCAGTTTTGATTTTTCATTCGTTCTTTAAAAACAAAATTTGTAAATATTTCAGAACATTAAGTTTAAGAACAAAAAAATAATTAATTGAAACTACCAATATTTTCACTACCTAAAAGTAATTTTTTTTTATCGCAGTGTAAACTGATTAACATTTGATTATTTGATATTAAAGTCTGATTTACTAGAAATCGCTGTTTAAAAAAAATAATACTAATTATTAAAGTACAATACAAATACAAACAGTGAATCAGTGACTTTGTGTTTTATTTATTGTTTTTAACTATATTTTCATGCCATCACATTACATTTTACCAGCTTGGTCTCCATTTTTTCAGACAATATTTCAGTGCTATGAGTACAGTCTGCCTAATTGGAATTACTTTCTTACTGGCTCTCAGCTATATTTCATCTTTACGAACAGCTGATCGTAGAAATGGTCAGCAGGCTACTCAACAGGCCTCAACAAATAGAAACACCCAGAACCACCCACACTCTGATTGACCTGATCTTATAAGCATAGCTTTAAACTTAGTAAAAAAAAATTTTAAATACTAGAAAACAAAACAGTAACAAGTAAAACTATAAATAATAGTTAGAGACAGTTATTAAGTTCCTATAATAAATTTTTCTAAACTAATTGTTCAGGTCATTCTGTTTATTCACCTACTTGAATTTATCAAGTAAAATCCATATATTAGTATTGTGATAAGTATTTCAAAAAAATTCATTATAATTCACAACATATCTAAAGTGCCTCATAATTAAGTTATTCCATAGTTTAATTTAAAGTTTTGATTTTGTTTTCAAATAGTTTTTTTCAATATTTTGGACAAAATCTGTTTGTTCAAATATGATTATTAGTAGAATAATATTCTAGGTTAAGAATATCTTTGTTTAAAATCTCTAGAAGCTTTTATAACGTTTAGCAAGTTACACTTGCCGGGAGTGTTTTAACTTCTAGCTTTATGCTATTTGCTACTAGCAATTGTAGTGACAGATTTTTCTAAATATTACATTGAAAAGTTGAAAAAAAAGACTAAACAAAACAAAAAAAATAATAAAAGATGGGATAAACATTTTATGTAAGTTTCCTCTCTTTTGCAACAGTGAGTAACTATCATGTGATTTTGTACAGAAATTGATTTTTAAATATACTTTTTATTGGTGGTAGGATTTTTAAAAACTGAATACAAGTATTTCATTGGGATAAGGTTCTTAAGAGAAATAAGTAAAAGTAGGGTGTTTGTGATTTATTTATAAAACATTTAATATAATTGAAATGTTTCATATATAATAACAGCATATTTTAAAAAAATTAAATAAGACAGATAACAATTATTGATAACTAATAATTATTATATTTAGATAAGTACCAAAAAAACTATGTGTTCAAAATTAAAGATGATGTGCACAGTGTCAATCAGCTGCTATATTCATAGTGGAGATTTTCAAATAACATTTGTTGTGATAATTTCATTTATTTATTTTGTAATCTAGTTAGAACTTTATTAAAATATCAAATTTTCAAAAGCTATGAAACTTGTTTGTTTGGGAAAAACTTATAGTCATTACAATTAAGTTGTTAAAAGCACCTTTCTTTTTAGAGATTAAACAGAAACAAACAAGAGAAACTTTTTTTATTTAATAAGATTATGTTTTGTTCCACTTTGATATGTATAAGATGATTTTTTTTTGGTTGTTTAATTAAATTAAATGTTTCTATAGCTGTTTATTGAACACTGCTATTTGGTTTCTTGTTTCTTACTCTAACTACAAGAAAAAACTCTAAGTCAGATTTTTGTTAAATATTATAATGTTCTGGTTGAATTGTATTTATTATATTGATTTAATATAAAAGATTTTGCTTTTTATTTCATATTCTTTTTTATTTGTTTTAATGTCAATTTGCATTCATTATTTGTTGTTATTTGTTTGAGTAAATAATCTCATGATGAAACTAGGCAAGAAAGATAAACTACAAGTAAAATTAATTTTTAAGGTAATTTCATAATGTCTCAGTAAACCTCATGATATAACTTTAAGATGAAGCTGCTTAAAAAAATATTTCTGAATACTATTTTTCTATATTTGAAACAAAATTAGTTCTATAACTTGAATGTACATTAAGCTTAGTTAAGGTAAAAGCTTAGGGTTAGATTAATCTCGTCTGCTTTTTAAAATTGTCTTGTTGTCATCGGTAAGGAATATTTGTACTAAGTGGAAATATAGTGAAACGCCATTGAAATAGTTTTTTAAAATAACCAGTTCACCCTAGACTGATTTGTATAATTAGATTTTATTCATATAACTAAACCTGGCTGTGAGTTCACTTAGATAATCCAGTAGATTAAAAATGTCCTATAGTTTTTTTTTAGTACTGTTGTATCCTATTATTTGATATTTCAGAATTGATAATTTCTATAAGTTTCAAAATTGTACATTTGATTGCTTTCGAATTCTAATTCTCTTATGCTTTTAGAATTTTATTTGAAAATTTGTGCATCACCGGTTAAAATATATTAAAATGTTATTAAACACATTATACAATGAGCTAAAACAGATAATCTTTAACAATTAATAGTGGTAATTAGCAATTGAAAAAAAAAAGGGAATGCATTCAGTTTATTTTTTAATTAAGTATTACGTAAACTTTTATTAGTCAGAAATCTATCGCATCAAATTTAGTAGACCTTAAAATTAAAGTGTTCACAATAACATGTTTGGCAAGTGTATTAAGATAATTTTTTTTTGTTAACTTTTTGTTTTTCACAATAAAGTATCATAATACTTTAGCATTATTTGTGATCGAAACATGTACATAATTAAATATTTTAAAGCCCATGGTTGTTACACAAGCATTTCAATATCGGGGCTCTAAATATAATCAGACAAAGAGTTGTATTTAAATGACACCCAACTATTTTAACTTAATCTTCAAAAATTTTTTTCAAAGATTAGTGTAAGAAATAAAATATTGACTACATTGACATTAATATTTTGTCACTATTGCATAATGATGCATAATTTTAAAACCGGAATAATAACAATAATACTCAGAGCTAGGAATTACAGAGGAAATACTTTAGCAGAGCTGAATAATGATTGATCTTTAAAATGTAACATTTACATTATAGTTATGCTACATCTACAGGTATTATATCCTCAGAGGCGTAGGTAGTAGGGGAGCAGAGGGAGCAGGCGCTCCCCCAAGAACAAAAAATAAAGTTAAAGCTGCTCCTTTTTCATAAATTTATTTAATAAGTAATTAGAAGTAAAAGAAAACATAGATGTATATTTTGATGATAAAGTAAAAAGTTGTCTTCATGTTATAATCTTGCTGCTCCCCCTGCTCCGAAAACTCAGCTACCCCATTTTGTCTCCAAAAAATTTAAATGTCTTTCTATTGCAAATACTTCTACCATGCTGGAGCACATCATTGAGGAATACAATATTTCATCGCATGCTGTATTACTCCTGTTGTATTGTTTGATGAATTACCCTTAATAATTGCAGACTTCTGTGATTTTCTTTGAAGGTTAATTAAAAAACTAGGATCTCCTGTGTTAGTTTCTAATTTATATTTTCAAACTATTGTTCATAATTTATGATAATTGAAGAATAAAATTTTTAGTCTTAATACTTGTATTGATTAAAAAGGTGTTTTCTTTACTGTATATTGTGTTGCTTGAGTGTTGCAGTATTAATTTCAAGAAATAAAGAAAAGTTCTATTTAAAAAGTTTATACATAGAAATGTTCATTTTACTGACATGGCAATGCTGTCTTGGACTTCCAACAATATATATATATATATATATATATATATATTCACACACACACATATATACTTATATATATACACATCAAGACACTAGTGTTAAAGTATAAAATACAAAAAGTATTCCTTTTTACAAATAAAATTTTTTTTTTTAACTGATTTAACTAATACAAATTTTAAGGTCACTTTGCACATTAATTTAATTATGCTTTCTGCATAATTACTAATGACTTGCCACAACATTAGACTTCTAGTATTGAATTCACCATTTTGTGCAAAATCCACCAAAAGTATCTTGGTAAATATTATTACACAACAATTTATTTCATCAATAGCTTAATATAAAATGTTACGGAAAACAAAATCTTAAACCTTGTGAAAATTTTACAAAAGTGGAGTCTAGTTCTGGGGAAGCAAGTTGCTAAAGAGTTAATTTTTATATCAGTAGGTGATGACCTTTTTTTGGGAATGGGCTCTACACACCGGGCATGTATTTCTTAGGTCAGCCATGGCCAGCTCCTCCAGTGTTCTCAGACAGGTGGTGTGAAACACATGGGTACATGACAAGAGTACAGTGCTCCTTGCTCTTGTGGCCATCATCTTTGTCGAGCTGGCCAAGGGGTTAGGTTTAAATGGAACAGATTCCCTAGAATGTTCCACGGCTGTCTGGCCTTTAAAATCTGGCAGTGCTTGTCTGCTGAGTTTTTCAAGCAGTTTCTTGTCCGTGTTTTTTCTCTTGTTTTCTGCCCCTGCTGTTGAGTATTTTGGTGCTGGTTGGTCCTTCTTGAATCCTAAAGGGACATCACTGCTGTTGGAACTCTTGTCATCAGTGCTGGTTAGGTGTAAGTCACTAGCCAGCTGGAGCTCTGTTAGGCAAATAGGACAGTCCACCTCTCCTCTCAACACAGCCTAGCAACAAATAAAACATAGGGTTCTCAAAGAATAAAACAACAACGCGATGGTTAACTACTGAGAAGTTGACTAAAAATGTAAAATGTGTTTCACTAAACTATCAGCATAAATTCTTTGCAATATTGAACACACTTTATGCCTACAACATTTTAAAAAAAAACCTAAACTATATTATGTGCTTTTTGTAAATCCTTTACAGTACTGTCCTGCACTATTTTTTTTCTAAACATATCACCAATTTAATAATGGGCATTCACATTTTCATAAAAATTTTTTTAGAAACCTACAAAATTTCTGATATAAACATCTATTAATGTTTAAATTTTGTCTCATTCTTAAGTTTCTATAGCACTTTTTCATATTTAAAAAAATCACTGACTATACAAATTTTAAATTGGTGATATTTCTTCATATAAAAATCAGTGACTACATGTTAAATTGGCGATTAATTGGGTGGTATTTGTGTTGAAGAGTAAAAGATTGTTTCCAAAATGTTTGAATTAATAAATCCTTCTAACCTTGAGTTGAATAGCTTCCCAATCTTCAGCTGAAATTTCATTATGTACAGCATCCCACTGACTAAAGATGTCCCTACTTAGCTGAACACTAGCATCAATTTCCCTCATGAATTCTGCCATGTTGACATCAATGGATTTTATCATGCGGTCAACTATTGCTGTAAGCTGCCAATAATAATAAAAATTTTAAAAAGGATAAGTTTAAAGCTTTACCTTAAGAAAAAAAATAGCTGTAAGAAACAAAAAAAAAACATCAAAAAGTTTATTTAAAAGTTTATTTATTTATATAAAAAAATTTTCTAAATTATTTTTTTATCAATATATGCTAGATAAGCCTATAAGTTTGGAAATATTAAGAAAAACAATGTTATAACACCTTTTCTTCATAGAATTTTTTACGTAGTTTAGGATCTTTTGGAGGGACAGTCTGTCTCAGCTGCTTGTACCAGCATCTAACAACATACCCTCTCCACCAAGACTGAATTCTGCAGCAGATACATTGAATGTCACATATGTTAAAAACATACATATATATTTTCAGAAAATAAAAAAAAAATACTAATTTATAAAAAGTAAATTCAAACATGAAATGAGTCGTCTAATGATGTATATGGTAGTTATTATTACAAAACTTTTAAAACTAAATGTGTTACAGAGCATATTCAAACTAATTAAATGCTGCATACTTTGTTGCACATCTGTGTTTATGAAGCCTTGCACCTTCATGTATAACTCTTGTTTGGTACTGTTCATGTCTGCACATAGGGCAAGTTTTTTTTCCAGTAAATCTTTCAAAAGCTTGAAGACAGGCCTACAGAAGAAATTTATTTTATAAAACAATAACTATACTTAATATACATGTTGACAATCTCACTGTACAAGTACAACAGACGTTCCAACCCATATTTTCCATCAGCATATAACAATGGATTTAAAGTACAAACAGTAAAAGAAAAATAGGTGACAGAAATTTAGCTAAACACTCTGTGTAAAATTAATCTTGTTGGAAGAACCTATAGTCTGTGCTTATTAAAATGTAAACCACATGATATCTGCAAGATATAGTCATGGCTTTACCTCAGGTAACTGAAAATGTACTAGCCCTGTGTTAAATAGCAATACTTAATCCAAATTCTAACCTCCACGCTGTGAAATAGGACAGAAATACTTGCTCCTGAAGGCCAAAATATACTCACCCTGTGAAATACATGGGTACAGGACAGCAACACTTGCTACTGAAGGCCAAAATCTACTCACCCTGTGAAATACATGGGTACAGGACAGCAATACTTGCTCCTGAAGGCCAAAATCTACTCACCCTTTGAGATACAAGGTTGCAGGACAGAAATACTTGCTCCTGAAGGCCAAAATCTACTCACCATGTGAGATACAAGGTTGCAGGACAGCAGTACTTGCTCCTGAATGCCAAAATCTACTTACCCTGTGAAATACATGGGTGCAGGACAGCAACACTTGCTCCTGAATGCCAAAATCTACTCACCATGTGAGATACAAGGTTGCAGGACAGCAGTACTTGCTCCTGAATGCCAAAATCTACTTACCCTGTGAAATACATGGGTGCAGGACAGCAACACTTGCTCCTGAAGGCCAAAATCTTCCTTACAAATCACACAAGGCTCTTTGGAATCATCTCGTTCATTAGATTTGGCCTTGACATGAGTCCACTCTTGTTCTGATAACAACTGCTTTGGTGCATTGACCAACCCAAATTTTTGTGCTAAAATAAAAAAAAAAAAACAGGAATGACTTGTCATTTCAATTTATCAATTAATTTGCTTTAATATCTAAAATATATTCTACAAAAATGCAGTTACCCAATGTGAGTGGTGGGGGCTTCTCATCTAACACATATTCCCTTTCTTTCTTGTCGTCATTTCTTCTTTTTATTCCTACTAGCAAGGGAGAGCATTATATAATTATCCGTTAGTAAATGCTGTCTGATAAAATTCTAGCTTAAACCAAAGTAAAATAAATCTATCAATTTATAACACAGTTTTAAATCACCTTTGCTTCTACCAGTATCAACAACTGGTTTCACCTCTCGTTTTTGTTTAGCCCTGGCAGCTGGACCCAAGCCAATCTGTTTTGGTCCACAGTATGAACCCAGTGATAATGTTCGAGACAGATGATCTTGAAGAGCAACTGCAGTCAAAACTACACTTGATACATCTTGAGCCTATACATTTCAATTTTGAAAACAATCATTTTTACATTTTTTATTTCTCTGTTAAAAAATAATTTTCCAATTGACTGTTTATAAGCCATAAGCCTTTGTTGAAAGGAACTTAAATCAACCGTTTTAAGATTAGAATAAGCAAGATATATTAATGCCTTTAACTTTTTGAAGTAAAGTGAAAAATCTGTATGCATTGTAAAAAAAAACAACAACCAAGCACAGAATCTTTGGCATAAATGTTAAGTTTGTTTTAGTATAAGGGCTAGAACAGTAGTGCTTAACCTTTTTGAGGTACCAAACCTCACCAGATGCATTTGCACATTCACTGAACCCTACTTAATGGAAAAAATAAGATATAGAATAGTATTTTTTTCAAATTCAAAACATAGGTAGGCTATTTATGTTACTGGTGCACACAATGAACAGTGCATCAACATTACTGTGCTCAAAGAACAAAATCATTAAAATATAATTTTCACACAAAAATAGAAACATATTGAATAATTAATGCAAATCAGAGTGACTTCTTATGTTGGCTTTCAGGCACCATTCAGAAATGTGTGTCTTCAACTTGAATTTAGTGAGCATTATGTTCATGTATTTTCCATCTCCATGCAACTCAAGGAAGAGTTATGTTAGTTTTGTTGGTGCTAGACTAGAACTGTTCAAATCACTCTGGCACAGTTTATTACTATGACGTGCTGTCATATTTGAACTGTAATAGGCCACAGTCCCTAGTTCTATTGTCCAAACTGACAAAATCTGATAACAAATCATGAGTTGGGTGTGTGTCTAGACCTCCACCGAACCCACAAAACTGACTCACACTGAACCTCTAGGGTTCAATTTGATCCAGGTTAAGAACCCTGCCTAGAAAAATTGAGGCATTGGTTGAGGCATTTGTTTATAAAAGGTAACACACACACACATAAAACCTGCAACAAATAAACTGGCTTCATTATCATAGCAACAGGTCTATTAAATTTTGGGCCCTAGCCCTAATATATTACTATACTTATACTATACTTATTATACTATATTCTATGACTACTAAGTACTAATAGATCTAGTACTACTTACATTAGTACTTACATTAACATTAGACTGTGTTACAGTAGAGTAATTTACCTAGTTAACTTACTTACTACTAACATTGTTTCATATTTCAATTTCATATTGTTTGTAAGTCTTACAAATGAAATCAGAAATATCATTGAAATATATAGGGCCTAATACCTAATAAGTTTCATAAGTTTTTGTTTTACTTTTAAGTAAGACTCAAAGTCAAAGACTTACGTGGACTTTCTTCTTAGATAAATGTACAGTAGGTTTTTTCGACATTATATTGACGATTCAGGCTTTATTTAATTTTAAGCGATGGATATCTAAATCTAGATTCTAGTAATCTATTCTATCTAGTACTCTAGATCTCACGTTCTAAACTCTAAAGTACTCTAAACTCTCTATAACCTACTTGTAGACTACAAGTCTAAAGCGTCCTAAACAACGAAATCTAAAGTAGCGCAATGAAGATGTTGCAGATTTAGCAGTATAGAATATTACATAGGTCTAGCGCGCTCTACTCCTAATCTAGTTCTAGATTTTAGAGACCTATCATAGTAACTTAGTTAAGATCTAGATTAGTTTCTAGATCTAGATCTTAGATAAAAATAGATAGATCTAGATCTAGATCTAGATATTTTGAGAAATGGATCTAATAGGTATTCTAATACCTATTTTTAGGTATTCTAATACCTATTTTACTTGTATTAAAACCATATTCCACCTTTCTCGCAGTCACATTACTTACATTTTACTTTAACACTTTACTGACTAGCTTCGACCAATTTTACCTTAAAATGCCTTAAAAGACCAGACTAAAGATCTAGATTATAGAATAGATGCTGATCTACCTACTCAACAACCGGGCCAACGAATTTTCAATAAAATTAAAATATGTCACAGAGCATACTGGTAATGATTGTTTTTTATTGCCGCCCCCCCCCCCCCCTCTAGATTTATAATTATTTTATTTTACAGGCCGGCCCTATCTATAATAATCTATGTCTATGATGTTGATTTATTTTATGCAGGATATTGATAATGTTGAATGAGTGTATGCAAAGTATTACTATCTAGTATCTATTAGTATTACTATTAGTATTAGGCCTATGATATAGATTATAGATCTACATTAGATGATATTATATGTGCACTTCAAAAGATCTCCCAACTGAATGCAAATTGAAATAGGGTCTAAAAATAAATAGACCAATATGGCAATATATATTATAATAGTATAATAGTAATACTCTTCTATTAGTATAATGTGTAATAATGGCTGCTTAACATGGTAAGCCCTATGCCCTATATTATAACCTGCATTATGATTAGCCTTTATAAAAAAAAGAAATAAATCTATACTTAACTAATAACTATTTTAACATTTTGCATGACATTTAAATCTTTAAAAAATGTGTTTTAATCTTTTAGGTTAAGTTTCTGCTTTAACTCTATCTATAGAAATATGTACATGTTAATAATGGCTTGATTGAGTAGTCGATCACACTATTAACAACCTGAAATTCTGGGGTTCATAAACATTATGTCCTTCAATATACTCAAATCTGATGGGTATCCAGAGTTTCTTCCAGGCATCTCTTCGGGGGGGCGAAGCCCCCCCCGAAAATTTTTTACCGCCCCCCCGAACGAAATGAAATTTATATAATTTATATAGAAAATATATACTTTTAACAGTGTCCGCCCCCCCCCCCGAAGAAAGTTTACCGCCCCCCCGAAGATTTCAAGTGCCCCCCCGGAGAAAAAAGTCTGGAAGAAACACTGTGGGTATCTGAACAGGAAAGTGATTGAGCATAGTGCTGACCACATCCTGTCTTATGTCAAAAATAAAAACAACAGATGAACTCTAGTTTAACTGGCATAAGGACCATGTACCTTAATAGATTTTATATCCCTATTGTGTATTTATATCTAAAAATTTTGAATTTATTTCAGAAGGTAGCAGATTTTGATGCCTTGCTACAAACATTTTCGAAACCAACAATGCCACAGTTGAATGGATATTTTGTTTACCGTGTACATTACAGCAGAAATCTGTTGGAGGGTGTGAAACATTTGGTTGCAGATCACCAGTTAGTTCCACCAGAAGATACTCGTTCGTTTGGGGCGTTGTATGCCGTTATAAATAAACGTCTGAAGAAACTTAAAAAATGGAGACGTGATATCGTTTATAACTGGCACAGGATTGTTGAATTTCTAAACAATCCTTTCATTTTTACTCATAAGTCTAAAGCACCAGAGGGTGCTGGAAATGATGTTGTGGGCAAGACTGGTGTTGATTCACTTGAAATAGCAGGGTCTACGATAAAACAAGAGGTTGGTAGTGCAGAGATGGATATAGCTGGTCCTTTATGTGATGCACCTGAAACGTCAGCACATAGGAGTAGTTTTTTTATGGCTGATACTAGCAGGCCTACTACTAGTGATACTGTTACTGTAACCCCCTGTTCTGGCTACACTTTAAGGAAAGAAAGGTGCCATCGATGTGTTATTAGGAATAAAACCATTCTTACATATCAAAATAAAATGAGAACATTAAAGAAAGAATTGAAAAGTGTAAAAGCAACTAAGATTAAATTCTTAAAGCGGGCGTTGAATAGAAAAACCAATCAGGCTGAAAGATGGAAAGCTGAGTGCGGGTTACAAAAATTCATTTTGGATAATCAGCACAGGCAAATTCTTGGCCTTAGAAGAATAGCACTGGAAGACCAAAATATCGAAATATGTAAACAGACAAACCTGTTGGACCTACATCAACAGGTTATTTCCAGCAGGTAGGCTACTTGACTACAGAGGCGTAGCGACCCTTCCCGGCGCCCGGGGACAAACTTTCAATTTGCACTCCCCCTTGAACTTTTCATTTGCACCCCCCCTCAAACTTTTACACCCCTACCCCCACCCCACCCTCTCACCAAGACAATTAGGCTTAACATTTTAACCACTCCACCCCTAATGCTCAGAGTTTCAATAAGCTATCAAATATAATAATGATCAGTTTTTATTAAGATCTAGACCTACATTGTACAAAAAAAGTAATTAAAAATTGCAAAACACCCCCCCCCCCCTCCCAAGGAAAAAAGTCTGAAAGAAACACTGCACACATCATTCATAGATTAAGATTAAAACCCCATCCACACTATGAGTGGTTTTTTTTTAAATTTATGGACTACTAGATCTATCTAGATGTAGATTACTTATACTTATACTAGATCTAGATCTACTTCTGACCATCAGATTTTTATATTGATCTAGGCCTAGAATCTAACTCTAGAGCATACATGTAGATTACTAAATCTAGATCTAGATCTACTTCTGATCATCAGATTTTTTATATTCATCTAGGCCTAGAATCTAACTCTAGAGCATACAAGTAATAACTATAACTCATATAGGCCCAACTCTATTAAAAATAATTCAATAGTTCTTTCCCCTTGACACATTACTACAGTCTTTTATGGCGATTGATGATAGGCCTAGAATCTAGATCTAGGCTAGTAATTTTTGTTTTTAAAGTTTAGAGACTCTAGATCTACTATTTTTAATCAAATACCGTTGTTTTTTTTCTGACCTAGATTTTAGATGTAGATCTAGATCTAGCTACTAGACTATCTAGATCTAGGCTAAGCTACCTAATCTAATAGTACATAATATGATAATATAAAATATTATAATTTGGAAGTTTAAAGGTCAAGTTCAGCTTCATAGCTTCACTGCACTTGCAGTGACTACGCGAATCGTGTTCTAAAGTCTAAAAACTACAAACTATCATTGAATAATTATTAATAATGATATAATAATCACTACAATCTAGACTACTTATCAATAATCTAATTTCATTGTTTAATGATGGCATTTCGTACCCCACCTGAAGTTATACTTAGGCAGTGTTTGCGATATTGTACCGGGTACGGTATTTTATAATTTTATTATTATTATTATTAACTTAGCCCAAAACTTTTGATTATTAATTAATAATTATCATTATCTGACATAAATTAATCATGTAGATCTAGATCTAGTTCATAATAAATAAATTATATTTATTAGGCCTAGTGTTGTGGTCTGTTTAGGTCTATGATTACATTTACACACACACACACACACACACACGTCGTATATTTTTATTTATATAATGTTAGTAGCCTATATGATTAATAATATTATAGATCTAGAATCTATATAGATTATAGTATATATTAATAATATATAGTATTTTATATAGGCTTATATATATATATATATATATATATATATATATATATATATATATATATATATATAATATATATATATCCTTAATGAGTTTCAGCTGTTACTGCTAGTGTTAGTATGTTAGGAAGTGTTTAAAAAATTATAATGTAGAGATAGGCTAGGTTAAAAAAAGGCTTCATTTTTTTTTCAAAAGCAGAGCTCCATGTATAGATCTACTGTCTTGTCATCAAATTTTCCAAATCAATTTTAACACGCACTTTTTAACTCATCATCATGATGTGGAGCTTGCTGACTGAATTAAACAAGCAAACTTTAACTTTGACATTTATTAATGAAGATCTTAATTAATAATCTTAGCTCATCGCCAGTTGTAAGTAAGCTGTGGAGCCATTCTATGCTGGGCAAATGGAATGTTACGAACTTCAGAGTTGTTGACACACCATATTTGGCAGCGAAGCTCACTATTCCAGGATTTGGTTTTGAAAGTACTGATCGGCATGGTACGTATTTAACGAAAATGTATAGTGTATAGCATATTAATAATGTTAGGAGGCATGGTACGTATTTAATGAAATTGTATAACATATTAATAATCAAGGAATTTATTTGATAATATTAGTGTTAATAAAGTTGATCATGCCAAACAGAATGGGCATTTTTCTAAGGTGTAGCTAGGGGAGAGCTAATTAAATTTTCACGTGCTCAGTGTATATGTAAAATATTTATACACTTAAAAAATTAAACAAATGTGTAAAATGCATTACAATTTTTATCAATACACAGTTACAGTGTTAAAAAACAACACACCTAGTATCTAGTAGTTAAAAAGCTATGTTTTTCTCAGTTGATAGGTTAGTTACAGATAAAAGACTTTTGTCTACATGCTGTATATATTTACAGAAAAATAAATACCATGCATTCTGAATTGGTTATCTGAAGATTTTGCAGAAATTTTTAGAACTAAGATAAATATATGGGGACGGCACCGCCTAGAGGTAAACGGCTTGACAGACAAGTCTTGAGTTTCAAGTCACTAGAACATAGGTTCCCAAACTGTGGGTCGCGACCCCCCTGGGGGTTGCGAAGGGCTTTCTTGGGGGTCGCCAACTGATAGACTAAACCCTAGCAAAGAAATTATAAACATAAATATTCAGAAGAATATCTGAAATTTGACTTAACACTAAAAATGGAATAGAAAAGAAACAATGCATACTGTGCAAAGTTGTTCTCAGTCATGAGTCTATGAAACCTTCAAAAATAAAACGTCATTTTAAGACGAGTCATTCGGAACACACCAAAAAATATATGGAGTTCTTTCGTCCGCATGAAGCTAGTTGCAAACATACTTGATCGAACCGGAAGTTTTCACCAAGGAAACACAGCATTGGTGCAAGTATCAAATGAAGTCGCATCAGAAATTGCCAAGCAATATTAAAAAACACACAATAGGAGAAAATCAACTGTCAGTTGAAATAGAGATCCTCCAGAGAAAATGGAAATGGATTGGCCACACACTCAGGAAGCCTGTATCCAGCATAACAAGACAGGCCCTTACCTGGAATCCATAGGGCAGGAGGAGGAGAGGCAGACCAAGAAAGACCTGGAGACGTGACCTGGAAGAATACACGAAGAAGAAAGGAAACACCTGGGGACAGTTGGAGAGACTAGCTCAGGACAGAGACGACTGGAAAGCTCTCGTCAGCGGCCTATGTCCCAGTAGGGGCGACAGGCAAACCGAATCTAACCTGCATGTTGAAGATGGTGAAATTAATTCTTGGGGATTCCAGTGCAGTCAAGATACAACAAATATCTGTCTAATAATACTATTCAGCATCTTATAGCAGACATGTCCGTAGATGTTAGAGAACACATTTTGAATTAAATCAAGCTTTCACTATTGTTTGCTTTATAAGTTGATGAATCAACAGACGTGAGTTCGTGTTCGCATTTGCTTGTCTTTGTGAAATATACTAATTCCGATAATAGCAAAGAAAAGCTGCTATTTTGTGAATATATCATGGGGAAAATAAATACATTTTTGAAACTGGATGATTCACTGGGAATACATCTGTGGGGTTTGTACTGATGTGCGCCATCTATGTTTGGGTCAAAATCAGGCTTTTAGAAAACTGTAAACCAAGGGGTTTTACCAAGGGGAATCCACTGCGTAATTCACCGGTATGTCCTTGCCAGCAAGACTCTTTCGACTTCATTGCTAATAAAAGTCGTAAATTATATTAAATCTGGAGCCCTAAACACCAGTCTGTTTAAAGAACTGTGCAAAGACATGAATAAAGATCACATGTTTATGTTTTTCTACACTGCAGTACGCTGGCTGTCAAAAGGAAATGTTGTGAATCGTGTTTTTTGATTTGAAAGATGAAAGCAAGTTGTTCTTGGATGTGCAAGGGAAACAAGACCTTTTGATATACTTTAATGACAGAGTGGTTGAAGAGAGTAGCATACCTAGCAGATTCGAACATCAACATAAGCTTAACATGAAGCTTCTGGGAAAATGCCCCGAGATTATCACAAAAACAGATAATATTCATTCATTTTCCCAGGAGCTTCAGGTTATCAAGAATAATTTATATTGTTATATTGAAAGACAACTAGAAAATCTTATTTTAGTTTCTTATTAATTTCCTCACTAATTTTGACTTTTTAATTCTATGGGGGTCGCGGGTCACTTAATTTTTATAAAAGGGGTCGCCACTTGAAAAAGTTTGGGAACCACTGCACTAGAACATCCCTGAGTCGACCCAACTCTAGGTACTTGACTCACTTAAAAGGAAAGAAAAGGCAGCTGGGCTTAGTGCTGACCACACTATCCCTTCATACTCTGAGGTCACACAAACAGGGGAACACTACTTAACTTGCCACAGGCCCTTAGATTCTAAAAGGGAATTTTACTTTGATTAAAATATAAGAAAGAATTTTTTTTATAAATTTCTTATAATTTTATTTAATTACAAATTCAACGCACATTTTACCAATTTTATATCAGCAACCAAGTTTTGAATATTATTTCTGGCTAATTTTGTATCCCTCTACTTTTGGCGACTTGCTCCAAAGGTTTATGCAAGGTTATTGAGGAACTTCTATTCTGGAACTTCTAAAAGTACATCTTCAGTGTATCAATAATACTAACATTATTTCCCTTTTTTACAACTCATTTTCAAATTGACTTAATAAATCTTTTTCTTTCCAGGCAACCCAAAAATAGCAACAGTTCTGTTCCATAGCGTGATGGCCAGGGTTTACTCCCTCAACAGGCCAAACGGAGACAGCTCCTTTCTTGACTGGGCCACCCTAATACAAAATAGGCTCAGTTTTGTTTCTTCAGTGGCTTTCACATTTTCCCCTGAGCTGTACAACCCATACAATGACAAATCAGCATTGAATGCTGAAGTTTATCTTGGATATTTGGGAAACACTTCCACTGCTCATGTCATCAAAGCCTTTTTGCCAGAGAATGATAGAGAACCTTTATGGACCCAAATAATTCAAAATGTGTGTTTGGATAAGGAGACGAGAAAACCTATAGCATTTCCAGATTGGTATGTGGAAAAGTATAAAGAAAAAGGAATCTTGGATAAAGGACTGTTTATAGATCCAATCACAAGACCTTCAAAAACATTTACTCATCAAATTCCAGTTAGTAAATTTTATGTTTTAATTTAAATAATCACGATTAGCTTAAACAACCACATAAATCATAATTTATTTATTATTTCTTTTTTATACCCCATTTTTTTTACTTAAATCATATAATTTTTCTTAAAAAGACTATTGATTTAAAGTTATATTATAGGCCTACTATGTAGATCTATTTATATTTATAAAAACATACAATGAAATATGTATAGAATCTTTATATTCTGTACCTGAGTTGCTTACAATATATTATGGAGTAAAAAATAAAAATAAAATACATCCCTTCAGACTACATGGCAAAAGAAGTAGAGTTCATCTGATTTAACAATGACAGCATTTGAAAGTAGTTTTTGATTCCATAGAATCCACCTTAAGCAATGGTTGCTCGTCCTTTTCAATCAGAGTTATGCTTCCTATGCTGGGCAATTACCTTTAGGCAGTTTTCAGTTTTTTTTACAGAGGTTTCACTTACAGCTGTTTCAGCTCTTTGTTTTTCTTCTGTCTTTCCTCAGCATTTTATGTTTTGAATTAAAACAAGTCTTCATTTTTATATTAAAAACATTAAGTAAAAAACAAAATTTTAACATGTATGGCACAAAATTTTAACATGTATGGCACACAATTTTAACATGTATGGCACACAATTTTAACATGTATGGCACAAAATGTTAACATGTATGGCACAACATTTTAACATGTATGGCACACAATTTTAACACGTATGGCACACAATTTTAACACGTATGGCACACAATTTTAACACGTATGGCACAAAATTTTAACATGTATGGCACAAAATGTTAACATTTATGGCACAAAATTTTAACATGTATGGCACAAAATGTTAACATTTATGGCACAAAATTTTAACATGTATGGCACAAAATTTTAACATGTACGGTTTTAATTCCCAGATTGTTTGGTCAGACACCGACAACAACAACCACACAAACTTCACCAGCTACGTCAACTTCGCAGTCAACGCCCTGCATGCAGCCACAGGCCAGACCAACAACAGCAGCACAGCCTGCGTTTTACACGGCGTCTCCAAGGATACGCTGCCAAATGGACTCAAGGAGCTGCAGGTTCGGTACTTGGGTGAGAGTCAAGACGGGGAGGGGCTGAACGTCCACATCTGGCAGGAGGAACACGACGACACGGTGCTGTGTTCCATTGAAAGGGATGAGACGGTCTTGTGTCAGGTCAAGCTGGTCTACTTCAATGACAGTTTGTACCAGAAGTCACTTCCTGTATTTACATGAGATAGACCTGTGTTAGGTCAAGTTGGTCTACTTCAACAACAGTTTGTACCAGAAGTCACTTCCTGTATTTACACGAGACAGTCCTGTGTTAGGTCTACTTCAACGACAGTTTGTACCAGAAGTCACTTCCTGTATTTACATGAGACGGTCTTGTGTCAGGTCAAGCTGGTCTACTTCAACGACAGTTTGTACCAGAAGTCACTTCCTGTATTTACATGAGACGGTCCTGTGTTAGGTCAAGTTGGTCTACTTCAACGACAGTTTGTACCAGAAGTCACTTCCTGTATTTACATGAGACGGTCCTGTGTTAGGTCTACTTCAATGACAGTTTGTACTGAAGTCACTTGCTGTATTTACATAAAATATTGCTTTACATGTCTGATTTTATTTATCTAGAAATCACAACCTAGACAAATGTGCATAACATTTGTAATCACATGATTTGATTATTTTGATGGATTAATCAATCAATAAATAAATCTGTCATATTATTTTTAAAAAATGTGTATTGTTTCATTTACAGTTAATTTAAAAGTAAATTATGTCTACTGCAAAAACTTTGTTTGGAAAGAAAACACTCAGAAAACATACAACTATAACATGTTTAATCTATCTGCATATATATTTATAGATTTTTATCTCTGTATATATTTATATATATACCGTATTATAATTTGTCTATATATATCTATATATTATGTATATATGTTATATATACATTATCTCTATATGCATCTGTGTATATATACATATGTGTATATAGATAGATAGATAGATAGATAAACACACGCACAATGGTTTGACAGGACACCTCAAATCTTCCCAGAGTTCATCAACTAGCTAACTAATCTACAGGTGAAATGTGAAATCTCTAGGACATTGAGCAAGCAACAGAAGATGCTACAATTGTGAAGACTTCCTCCTCTCGCGTTTTGAATTTGGGCTGGAGTCATCGGAAACCCCAGACCAGTTAATAATAACTAAATAGATTCTGTGTTCAGCTTGTTCTGTGACAACTGTTCCCACGCAATTTGTGGATTCTGTGACAACTGTTCCCACGCAATTTGTGGATTCTGTGACTACTTTCAACGCAATTTGTGGATTCTGTGACAACTGTTCCCATGCAATTTGTGGATTCTGTGACTACTTTCAACGCAATTTGTGGATTCTGTGACAACTGTTCCCACGCAATTTGTGGATTCTGTGACTACTTTCAACGCAATTTGTGGATTCTGTGACAACTGTTCCCACGCAATTTGTGGATTCTGTGACAACTGTTCCCACGTAATTTGTGGATTCTGTGACAACTGTTCCCACGCAATTTGTGGATTCTGTGACAACTGTTCCCACGCAATTTGTGGATTCTGTGACAACTGTTCCCACGTAATTTGTGGATTCTGTGACAACTGTTCCCACGCAATTTGTGGATTCTGTGACAACTGTTCCCACGCAATTTGTGGATTCTGTGACAACTATTCCCACGCAAGATGATGCCTCCCCCCCCCCCGAACAAAATGGAATTCATATAGAAAACATATTTTTACCAGTGTCCGCCCCCCCCCCCGCCCCGGAAAATGTCGATCGCCCCCCCCCCCAAATATCAAGCCCCCCCCCCCCCCCCCCGGAGAAAAAAGTCTGGAAGAAACTGCTTCTGATTGCTTTCCGGCCTTATTTCAAATCAGAGGCGTAGCGAGGGGGGGGGCGGACCGCACCGGGTGACGCCATTTAGGGGGTTGACACCAAGGCAAAAAATAGTAAAAATATATAGAGAAAAATTTGAGGGGGGGTGCTAATCGAAAGTTTGAGGGGGGGGGGGGTTGCAAATCGAAAATTGAAGGTTTGTCCCCGGGAAGAGTCGCTACGCCTCTGGGGGGTGACACCATTAAGTGCCACACCGGGTGACACCCGACCTCGCTACGCCACTGTTTCAAACTGCTCTACTCTCCGGCCTTCTTTCAAACTGCTCTACGCTGCGGCCTTATAGCCGTCTTCAATCTGCACTTAGCGGTGATTTCTTAGTCGTTTTCGTGTAAGAAGATACTTAGGTCTATTCAGTGGCGTAGCGAGGTCGGGTGTCACCCGGTGCGGCACTTAATGGTGTCACCCCCCAGAGGCGTAGCGACCCTTCCAGGGGACCCCCCCCCCCTCAAGTTTTTCTCTATATATTTTGCTAGTTTTTGCCTTGGTGTCACCCCCCTAAATGGTGTCACCCGGTGCGGTCAGCACCCCCCGCCCCCCCCCCCTCGCTACGCCCCTGGGTCTATTGGCTAACGATTGTATGGTATACTAATAATTAATATAAGCTTGACCAAGATTGCGTGCTGTAAGCTTCAACCGCTTCAAGAACAGGATAGTTCAAATACCGGTGTTTTTAAAAAAGTTAACTAAATAAACAAAAATTCACAATTGAAAAATAAAATTAAAAACTTAAAAATTCGAAAAAAAATGAAGTCTTAATTTATGTATCTTCGCGTCAATAACTATAGCAACAATACCGTCAACAAAGGAAGTGAGAAGGAAAAATAAATGCGATTGGAGATTTCTTTTAGCAAGTCCAAGATTGAGATGAGCCTAGGGCTTGTCTTACGTTTGTAATAGCCGCAGTCAACGTTTATATTATACACGCAGGTTGTATTGATGAGCCGAACATGCGGTTAACTCAAGTCAGGTTTGATGTCTTTGCCATTCACTATAGAATCGATCTATATTCTAATTCTATTGATGTGAACCTAGTTTCTGTCAGATATAGAATCAGAGGCGTAGCTAAGGGAGGGGTACATATGTCCCCGGGTGCCGACCTTAGGGGGCGCCTAAATGGGCTGGAAAAACAAATTAAAATCTAATTTTAGCTGCATTTTTTGCTTTATAAATATAAAAAAAATATATGAGGGGGTGTGTGCAAATCGAAAGTTTGAGGGGGGGGGGGGTGCAAATAGAAAGGTTTGAGGGGGGGGGGATGCAAATCGAGAATTGAAAGGTTGATCCCGAGGGGGGCGCCAAATTGAAAGTTTGTCCCCGGGCGCCGGGAAGGATCGCTACGCCTCTGTATAGAATAGATCTAGTACGGGCCTATCGAATCGATGTTTTTATTTCCCTTGATAGAGTCAAGCTAGTCCAAGTTGGGGTAGAGGCGTAGCTAGGGAAGAGCGGGTGGGGTGGCCGGCCTTGGGTTGGCCCTTAGGGGACGCTAACAATGGTAGAAAAAGAAAATGAAAAGCTCTCCTTGAGCTGCAGTTACTGAACTGTATTGTACACAGTCATGCGTAACAAGATTTTAGGGGGGTCCACCAGACTCAACTTATCCACGTTTCTGACACTATTTCCTGTTGTCCCCAGATTCAATTTATCCACGTTTCTGACAATATTTCCTGTTCTCCCCAGATTTAACTTATCCACGTTTCTGACAATATTTCCTGTTCTCCCCAGATTTAACTTATCCACGTTTCTAACAATATTTCCTGTTCTCCCCAGATTTAACTTATCCACGTTTCTGACAATATTTCCTGTTCTCCCCAGATTCAACTTATCCACGTTTCTGACAATATTTCCTGTTCTCCCCAGATTCAACTTATCCACGTTTCTGACAATATTTCCTGTTCTCCCCAGATTTAACTTATCCGCGTTTCTGACAATATTTCCTGCTCTCCCCAGATTCAACTTATCCACGTTTCTGACAATATTTCCTGTTCTCCCCAGATTTAACTTATCCACGTTTCTGACAATATTTCCTGTTCTCCCCAGATTCAACTTATCCACGTTTCTGACAATATTTCCTGTTCTCCCCAGATTCAAATTATCCACGTTTCTGACAATATTTCCTGTTCTCCCCAGATTTAACTTATCCACGTTTCTGACAATATTTCCTGTTCTCCCCAGATTTAACTTATCCACGTTTCTAACAATATTTCCTGTTCTCCCCAGATTTAACTTATCCACGTTTCTGACAATATTTCCTGTTCTCCCCAGATTCAACTTATCCACGTTTCTGACAATATTTCCTGTTCTCCCCAGATTCAACTTATCCACGTTTCTGACAATATTTCCTGTTCTCCCCAGATTCAACTTATCCACGTTTCTGACAATATTTCCTGTTCTCCCCAGATTCAACTTATCCACGTTTCTGACAATATTTCCTGTTCTCCCCAGATTCAACTTATCCACGTTTCTGACAATATTTCCTGTTCTCCCCAGATTTAACTTATCCACGTTTCTGACAATATTTCCTGTTCTCCCCAGATTTAACTTATCCACGTTTCTAACAATATTTCCTGTTCTCCCCAGATTTAACTTATCCACGTTTCTGACAATATTTCCTGTTCTCCCCAGATTCAACTTATCCACGTTTCTGACAATATTTCCTGTTCTCCCCAGATTCAACTTATCCACGTTTCTGACAATATTTCCTGTTCTCCCCAGATTTAACTTATCCACGTTTCTGACAATATTTCCTGCTCTCCCCAGATTTAACTTATCCACGTTTCTGACAATATTTCCTGCTCTCCCCAGATTCAACTTATCCACGTTTCTGACAATATTTCCTGTTCTCCCCAGATTTAACTTATCCACGTTTCTGCCAATATTTCCTGTTCTCCCCAGATTTAACTTATCCACGTTTCTGACAATATTTCCTGCTCTCCCCCAGATTTAACTTATCCACGATTCTGACAATATTTCCTGTTCTCCCCAGATTCAACTTATCCACGTTTCTGACAATATTTCCTGTTCTCCCCAGATTCAACTTATCCACGTTTCTAACAATATTTCCTGTTCTCCCCAGATTTAACTTATCCACGTTTCTGACAATATTTCCTGTTCTCCCCAGATTCAACTTATCCACGTTTCTGACAATATTTCCTGTTCTCCCCAGATTCAACTTATCCACGTTTCTGACAATATTTCCTGTTCTCCCCAGATTTAACTTATCCACGTTTCTGACAATATTTCCTGCTCTCCCCAGATTCAACTTATCCACGTTTCTGACAATATTTCCTGTTCTCCCCAGATTCAACTTATCCACGTTTCTGATAATATTTCCTGTTCTCCCCAGATTCAACTTATCCACGTTTCTGATAATATTTCCTGTTCTCCCCAGATTCAACTTATCCACGTTTCTGATAATATTTCCTGTTCTCCCCAGATTCAACTTATCCACGTTTCTGATAATATTTCCTGCTCTCCCCAGATTCAACTTATCCACGTTTCTGACAATATTTCCTGTTCTCCCCAGATTCAACTTATCCACGTTTCTGACAATATTTTATGTTCTCGCCAGATTCAACTTATCCACGTTTATGCAGACGGTGGTGGGTAAGATGAAGGTCACCAACTTTCACTTGACGGACAAGCCTGTCTTGACGGCTAGGTGCACGCTGCCTGGCTTCAGTTTCACGTACTTAGACCGACATGGTGAGTCAAGTGTACACATGTCAAGTGGGTTGAGTGCAGTGGCGTAGCGAGGTCGGGTGTCATTCGGTGCGGCACCCAGAGGTGTAGGGACCCTTCCCGGGGACAAACTTTCAAACTTTCGATTTGCACCCCACCCCTCAAGTTTTCGATTTGCACCCCCCCCCCCCCTCAAACTTTCGATTTGCACCCCCCCCCCCCCCTCAAGTTTTTCTCTATATATTTTGCTATTTTTTGCCTTGGTGTCACCCCCTAAATGATGTCACCCGGTGCGGTCCGCACCCCCCGCCCCCCTCGCTACGCCTCTAGTTGAGAAAATTGGCGTCCTATACACACACACACACCCATCCACAAGCACACACACATACACAAACACACTCATGCACACAAAAACGCATACACAAATAAACACACACGCAGAGACTAAAAAAAAACAAAAACAAAAAAGCAACTTACTTTAGGGGTAGTGTGCAACTGTCATTTTTTTAAGGTAGGGTGTCTACTGTCCCAAATAACGAAATAATGAATAAATCATTAGCACAATTATTAATATCTATTTCAACAATACATTCCTCATCAGCATCATCTTTTTTTTTCCCGTTCATGCCCAAGATACATGGTGCAGATGAAGTAGAGTTTATGTTTCAAAGACCTCGGTATTGTGTAGTCATCACTATGCCCAGCCGCCTTTGTCTCCCCCGCGTAAGTCAGGTACCTATCCCAACACAATGGCACTTAGGATGTACTACGAACTCCAGCCCAAGATACGAACTCGAGTCATAAGCCCTACTACCCAACCACGCTGTCTCTTTTTACTTTCTAGTATATACGAAGTATAGAGAAAGTCTTGTAATCGTGCAAAAAAAAAAAATCGAGATTTTTGCAAATCTCGACGTTTTACATCTCACTGATACGGAAAAACATAATTTTGCAATCTTGTCCGTATGTCTGTGTGTCTGTGTGTGTGTGTGTCCGTGTGTAAACACGATAACTTGAGTATTGTTACAGCTAGGTTGATGAAATTTCATAAGTATTTTATCAAAATCGTAGATCCGTATCAACTTTTGAGCGATTTCCGATAACCGGAAGTGGTACTTTTTCTACTTTGAATTTTTCAAAAGCCTATAATTTGAGTATTATTTCAGATAGATAAATGAAATTTGATATGTAAGTAAAAGATCTAATTCTCTACCTTCTTTCAAATTTTGAGTAATTTCCGTTGGCCGAAGTACTTATTTACGCTATTTCCGTTTTCTCAAAAAACGCATGTAAATTTATAAAGTACTAATAATATTGCGCACTATTATGCACATCTTTATTTAGCGTTCACTTGGTGTGCATTTCTTTTTTCTACGAGATTATATTCTATTTTAAAAAATGTGAGTATTTAAAATGGATTAAAAATCATGTCTAGAAGTCTATATCCCGAGTTGCCATCCCCCGTAGTGTTATATTAGAATATTCGAGAAAGTTTAGGGGAGATCACTCCCGGTTTATTTAAAACAAAAAACAATATAAAACATGAATGAAACGTTTTTATAGGTAACTACAGAATGGACGATCTGACCAAGTACGGCATCTTAGCACGACACCACCTAGTCAACCGGCCCTTCAACAACAAAACCTTCATGGATTATAACGAGGCTACACGCAGCGGCCTAGTCTTCACCTCTTCCATCCACATAGACATCTCCCCGGACCTCCACAATCGTGACGTGGACAAGTCCACCATTGACGCTGCCGTCCAGCACGGCTATGTCGGGAACTCGTCGGAGACTTCAAGGTTCCTGCTTTTCCTGCCCGGAGACACCAAGAACCCCTTGTACCAGGCTGAGACTGGATGCATCCTGGTCGACCCCGCGACCAGAAAACCGAAACCCTTCCCTAACTGGTTCAAGGAGAAGTACAGAAAGGGTGGGTTCACGGACAAGCCGTTGATACTGAAACCGTTCGAGAGGCCCCCTGTTACGTTCATAAACAAAATAAAGGTAAAGTTGATGTGTTTTTTTTAAAGTGGTACTTATTTGTTAGCTGTACTAGAGAATTGCAAGTGAGGGGGGTGGGGTCGGTAGCGGCAAAGTCTAGCCTAGGCATTAATACTGCACCATCACCATCTAAGAGGTATGAAATTAAGCATCCAAATCTGAGACACAAAAGTGCAATATTGGTTATTTCTGATTTGGCTTCTATAAAGTTATTTCTCTGACCCAATTTTAATATGTTGATTGTAATTTGACAAACCTTTACTTACAATTATTATGATATGTAAAAAAAAAAAGTAAAATCTTTATGACTATCCGTTAAAAAATGTTTAGTCGAATAAAATCACTCCAAATACTTTTAATATTATTATGTCTGAGATAATTTCTCCATGATATTTTTTGTCCTTAGATCATTCATTTGTTCATTAGATATTTTATTCCCACGTTTTCTTTAACTTGCTTTCGCCTCTGTTTGTTTGTTTGTTTGTTTTTCCAATCAAATCTTGCGATCGAAATTTCGGGCACTTCCCAGTTAGCTAGCGCGCTGAAATTTTCAGGGAAGCTTTGTTTCGGATGACAATAGAATATTCAACTGTTATTATTACTAAATTGATCCATGGAAACATTTTATTGATCATTTTATACCCCTATATAATTGTACAAAAAACGTGGGGGGAAAAGGGACATAACCCAGTAACTGTAATTTGATGAAAACAAGGTTCGGTACTCTCCCTCTTTTTCTTACTGAGTTGTTGTCACGCGGTGTTTGTCTACAAACAACCAGAACGTAACAACTGGTGGCCAGTATGGGGGAGACGATATGGTCGAGTGGTTGGGCACACGATTGCTAACCCACTCGACACGGGTTCAAATCTATGTGTTCTAGTCAGTAACGTATTCACACAACGTGTTTTTTACGAGTTGTCTTTTTACGAGTTGTCTTCGTTTACCCCAAAAAAAAGTGAAAAGATAAAATCGATAGCAAGATTTCAATGCAAACAAACAGTAGAAAATAATAATCATTAAAAAAGTTTAAAAAAAACCACGTTTTCTGATTGAACTAAAAAGTAGAAAATAAATGCTATACATCACAATAATGCAAGCGATCACTCTACTATAAGCGATGAAAAACGTGGGGCGCCGTGATTTTCTTACAGTTTCTAATACTGTTGACTCTCTACAAGCTCCCTAATAAAAGTCAATAGTATTATCTAATCAATAGTAATATAACTTTTACTTCGGCGCCCCACGTTTTTCATCGCTTATAGTAGAGTGATCGCTTGCATTATTGTGATGTATAGCATTTATTTTCTACTTTTTAGTTCAATCAGAAAACGTGGGTTTTTTAAAACTTTTTTAATGATTATTTCTGAGATCATTTCTCCTGAAACCTTTTTTTTCAACCCCCGCCCCATCCTCCCATTCTCTATCATCAGACCATGTGGCTAGAGACAGACGCCAACAACCACGTTGCCTTCCCAGCATTCATAGCCTACTCCACCAACGCGATTCACGCGGCCATCAAGGATAAGAAGACCGCGGCCATGCGCGGGCTTACGGAGGAGATCATCTTGAACGGGCTGAAGAACTTGCAGATCGTCAACTTTCAGGAATGCCTCGAAGGCGACCACCTGGATATCCACGTCTGGCAGGACGCCGCTGATAAGCACGTGGTCTATTGCTCCGCGGAGAAGGGCTCCAAAAAAATTGCCCAGATTAAATTCTCGTACTACGACACCTGCCAACATGACAAAAAGTATTTCAAACTGTCGTAAACGGTCATTACCTATCTGCAAAAATATGACGAGTACTGTTTTATCAGATATTGTCAAATTCAAAGACCTTTGTTATAAGATAGAGAAACATAGCCGTATTGCAAATATATTAGTAATAAGTTTGAAAACAAACTCGGTTACTTTACCATGTGGTGTATTTTACACACACGTTTTTTAAGTATTAAAATAGTTTTATCAACTATCATTGTTTTGTACATTTTTATCTTTTTATACCATGATTTTAAAAATTGATATTTGAAAAACTAAATTCATGATGATTATGTTAGCCGCTGACAAGAGCTTTCGATGACTCTCGAGGCTTTTCTCTCTAACTGTCCCCATGTGCATCCAAGGGCGTAGTGACCCATTCCGGTGCCCGGGGCGAACTATTTTGTGCCTCTCCCCGCCCTTTCTCAGTGATGTTTACTACTCATCACCTTTTCCTATTCGTGCCAGACACACGGGGCAGATGAAGTAGAGTTCGTCTGTTTCAGAGACCTCAGCACATGAAAAGATAGTACGGTCAGCACTACGCAAAAAGCCTTTGCTTTGACGTGAGTTAGGTACCCATCAGAGCTGGGTTGACTCAGGGGAATTCACTGACTTGAACTCGGATTCGAACTCGTGACTTTCGGATTAGCAGTCTAGCTCTCTACTGCTAGGCCAACCCGCACTATTCAATGTCCCTTGTTAGTTTTTATTTTGTTGTCACAAAACGAATGTAGAAAACAGTTTATAAGTCCATAAAGCCAAGTAGCGGTCAGTTTTCTTAACCATTACTGTTTACAATTCAGTAATGCAGCTCAAACGAGCTTTTTAATTTTTTTTCTACCCCGTTAATCGCCCCCATAACTTCGGCACCCGAGGCGTCATTCCCTCCCCTTACCTACGCCTTTTTATGTCTTCTTCCAGGTCATGTCTCCAGATCTTCCTTGATCGGCCTCTTTTTCTTTCTACAAAAACAATAAACAACAAATTTCAGATTTTCGTACAGAGTTTCTTCCAGGCATCCAGTCCCCCGAACGAAATGCAATTTATATAGAAAATATGAAAATATAGACCTATAGATTCTAAATATATACTTTTACAAAAGTACCAGCGGGGATGGATTAGACCAGGGCTTCCCAACCTTTTTTACTTTAGAGCACATTCTAAAATATCGGTAGGGTGGCGGGCACCACCTATTTTAAATCGACAAACTCCTTTCATAACTTGTCATTTTCCCATAATTTATTTTCTTATTTTCTTATATTCATAATGTATTAATAAATAATAAACAAAAATGTTTCAAAATAATAGAATTATTTGGCATTTTTTTTCAAATTGCATACACACAGAAAAATGCATTTACAAAACGTAAATAGTGCAGTCTGGCTTGCCGCTAGACAAGTTGGGACAAGTATCGAACATATTTAATAAACCTAGGCAGTAAAAAAAAAATTAAAACTGTAACAAATTAATAAAAATAAATCATATTTTAAAATAATGTTCATGAAAAAAATTCTGTCTCTATCGAATAGTCAGAGGCGGGCACATACGAATCGTTCAGCGGGCGCCATGGCACCCGCGGGCACAGGGTTGGGAACCCCTGGATTAGACATTCCTTGCACAAATCTATCAACAACCTCACAAGACAGACACTATAGTTTGAAATACCCAAGGAAAGAAAAAAGTGTAGGCCAAAACTAATTTGGAAACATGAGTTTCTTCCAGGCATCTCTTCGCCCCCCCCCCCCCCACCCCGAACGAAGTGGAATTCATATAGAAAATGTATACTTTTACCCTTCCCCCCAAAATATCAAGTGCCCCCCCCCCCCCCCCGGAGAAAAAAGTCTGGAAGAAACACTGTTTGGAAACGGTCAGTTGTAAGCTTTGGAGGATTTGCTCAAAACCGACTACACTACTACACTAGAGTGATGGGGTTGCGACACTGTTCTCTACAAGAAAGATGACGATGACGAAACCGCAAAATAATTAATAGGTTAATGAATGCTACGTCACACTTCATCACATGAACAATTAGATCCTTCGTCACACTTCAGTCATCACAAAATACTAAATAGCGGATTAATAAATGCCAAGTTTCCCATTCTTAACACATTTTTGCAATTAAAAATAAAATAATTATAGGCTTCGAATAAAGATCCATATTAAAATTAATTGAACACAACCATTATTTTTATCCAGATCTGGATCAAGATCTAGATTCTAAATCTTATTATTTCCTAATGAGAAAAAAAAAAGTCGAATAAGCTAGAAAACATAAACATGAACCCGAAGTCTAAAATTTAGCAGAACGTCTACCTCAGCTTGTAGCAGTAAAAAAAGATATGGTAGATCTGTAAGAAGTTCAGTTAATATAAAGTAGTTAAGGAATGAATGGCATGATAGTAGATTAATATGTGTATTGTTTAATTTGAATACAAGTTGATTCTAGAATCTAGCAGTTTTATATATAAGCCTAGGTCTATGATTTTATAATTCATAATCATAATGAGTGCCACAAGGTAAGACTTACTGGTAATCTATCGTTTTGGGTACGTAAAATCGCCCGCGGCTATTAATGTACGAAAACGTTACCTCATTGTCAAGGCTTTAATAGGAGTATATTGTCATGTTTGTGTCAAATATTATAGATAAATGAATAATAAACCTAAATCAATGGCTAACTATATCGATATAGGCCAGAAATCAACTTTAAACAGCAGTGTCTGAGAGCAAGATTTGCTATATAAACAGCAGCCATTTGTAAAATAGAGTGACTTCCGCCTGAATCTCGCGCTATAAGTCTATAAAAATAAAACTTAGACAAGATGGCTGCTATAGTAAATGAGCATGGTTGCATCTGTTGGAAACATCGCTGGTGTTCATTTATTATTGAAAAGTTTTAATTCAATTGTTTAAAAACAGGTACATAAATGAAACAATGAAACATTTTTGTATTTTTAAAACATAAATCCTCCTCAAAATGTGAAATAATTATTAAAATGTAAGGAGTCACCTGTTTTTCACATTACTAGTCGCGGGCGATTTTACGTACCCAAAACGATAGATTACCGACTTACTTATTTATTACTTAACTTTACTAGATCTAGATCTAGATCTAGAATCTAGATCTAGCTAGACTAGTTAAAAAAAGTAGAGTTAGTAGTAGTAATCTAGATCTAGTTAGTTTAGTTTTTTTTATACTTTCGTTACAGTTTAGTGATTAGTGGTGGAACGGAGTGGTCTAGCGGTAGAGAGCTGGACTGCTAAACCCGTATGTCTCGAGTTCGAATCCGGGTTCATGTCAGTAGACCATCCCTGAGTCCACCCAACTCTGATGGGTACCTAACTGTAACTCAGTAACTCACGTTAGGTAAAGTAAAGGCGGCTGGGCATAGTGCTGACCACACTATCTCTTCATATGCTGAGGTCACAGAAACAAGTGAACTTTATTTAATATTTCTCTTGCCCCATAGACCATCAGGTTTGAGAGGGAAACTTTACTTACTTTTTTACAGTTTAGTACTTAGATCTAGTTGTATAGTTTACTTATAATACACTATAATAGCTATAGATAGATAGATAGAGACTTTACTATCCTTATGTTTAAATTATGTTATTATATATATTACTAAGATAATGATGTGTAAGTTAAGGCTAAGACTCAATAATATATAAAAAGTATAGGCCTACATACATATTATATCCCATGTATTTTTCTGATATATTTTATAACTAACCAATGTTGTGACTCATTTCCATCATTAATGTAAGCTGCCTCAGGACTTTAACCTTGTGCTAACAATTACATTATGATATTATGTTTCTGGTCATGTTTTCTATTTTATAGAACGAAAACAGTTGCAGCACAGGTGTGGAGAAATGCTCACCTGAGTCAATGGAATGTCACCAATGTCAATGTGACTGACTCACCAGTCTGGTCAGCCAAGTTCACCATACCAGGCCTGACACATGAAAGCTTTGACCGCGATGGTAAGCAGGTCACGGATTGTTTTCAGGGTTGTTTAAAAAATTATTTTAGCCACGGAAAAAAGTGTATAAAATGTAATTTTTGTATATGTTTTGTCTAAACTTTATCATTAAATCTTCACTTTGATCTTATAGGCCTACTAAAAATAAAATAAAAACTAAAATGTTTTTAAGCTTTTAGGTTTACTTTATTTATTTATTTCATTCAGCAGTTATTTTTTATAATACATTTTTATTTTTTGCAACCTCAATTTTCCCCCATACTACATTTGTTTATATTTTTTATTATATAACATTTCCATAACTTCACTTATTTCTGAAAACATAAGAGTGTTTTATTAATTCATCATCATCATCATCATCACTCCTTTGTGTCCCCTGGGGAGCAAAGGGCTGCAACCACACATCTCCAGCGGACTCGGTTTTGGGCTGCTCCTCTAATCTGTGCCCATGAGAGCCCAGCTGTTTTTGCCTCCTCCTCAACCATTCTCTTCCATGTTTTCCTTGGCCGGCCCACCCTCCTTTTCCCCTGGGGATTTTATTAAGTAGTAAAGATTAAGTTAATTCACACCTAGCCCCCAATGTTATTGTTTAACAAATTTTATTTTACCTGGTGTTTTGTTCTTTAGATCTGTTCGTGGTGGATTGGAATGTTCTGTGATAAAAAACTTACAACTTTAAACTGTCTCTCGGCAGGTAATCCAAAAATAACCAGTGTCATGTTGACCTCAGTCATTGCTAGACAGTATGTCCTGCACAGACCTTACGATAACTCTGGGAGCATTTTCCTTGACTGGCCAACCCTGACCGAGGACAGGTTCACCTTTGTGTCCTCCACCCAGTTCAAAATGTCCCGGTCCTTGTACACGCCGGTGACCCCCAAATGGCCCCTTGATGTTGAGTTTGTTCTTGGTTTTGTGGGGAACTCTTCTATGGCCAGCGTCTCTCACTTCTACAATGAGGGTAAAACATTGGAGCCTCTGTGGACGCAGATAAATCAACTGGTCTCCATTGATAAAACAACCAGAAAGCCTACACCACTGCCTCAGTGGTTTAAGGATAAATATGCTGGGAAGGGATGTATGGATAAGGGCCTAATCATCAAGCCCTTCGATCGTCCTTCTCTTACATACAACCATTCTGTTGTGGTAAGTGTCTAATTATATCAGGACATTATTCCCTGGTTATTATTTCCTTGTCAATTAACACCCACTCCTTCTTTTGAGAATACCAAGTATACATAGCTTAAGGTTAGAAAGGTTTTCTGTAAAATACCTGAAATAAGAAGCTGCCAATAAAGAAATACGCTTATTTCACTCAGAACATAAAGTCAAGATAAAAATAGCTAAATTTTGTATTGTGAGTTTAAAAAATGATTTTGAATGTTAAGTTCAGCAATAACCTTATCCAGCCACACCCATACCTTTACAGGAATAGTAATTGCTTGCCTCCATCTCAGTTTAAACCTTGGTGTTTAAAATCTGTTTTTAAAATGTACAATGGTCACATCAGATAATTTTACAAATTTATGTCGATTTAAACATGCATTGTACCTTCAAAGTTCAAAAACATATTTATTCCAACCAGGACTGTGTATAGCGTCTGTTCATTACTTTCTTTCCACAAGTTATTCCTTCATTCACATCATCAATTATTTTCCATCTTCATGTTATCCACATTATCCGTCATGTTCTGTATACATTATTCTCCTTTGTTAAGTTATTCCCTCATTCATATTACCCATTATCAATTATTTTCCATACCCTAGTTATTTTTATATCCATGTTATCCATCGAGTTTTTAGTCCATTATTTTCTGTCTTCAAGTTATTCCTTCATTCACATTATCCATCACGTTTTGTTTCCATTATTTCCCATCGACATGTTATTTCTACATTCACATTATCCGTTATCTTCTATATCTAGGTGAGATGGTCAGACACGGATAACTACAATCACACAAACTTCGCCAGCTATGTGCACTGGACCATCAATGCCATCCATGAAGCCATCTTGATGCAGGAGAAAAAGAAGAGTTCTAATGTCAGTGCTGATTCACTGCCAAGCAATGCTTTACCCGGGATCAGGAAGGATATAATAGCTAATGGACTCAAGGATCTGCAGATTTGTTACTTAAAGGAAAGTTTAGAAGGCCAATCTTTAGATGTACATGTGTGGCAAAAGAATGATGAAGATAACATTGTGTGTTCATCTATACTGAGGGGAGGGGAGGATATATGTCAGGTAAAGCTAGAATATTTTACTTCTTTAGAGGATGAAATGGCCATAATGTGAGTGTGTTAATGCTGGCCAACATGTGGGTTCATTTTCATACTGGCCATCATGTGAGTTCATGTTGATACTGGCCAACATGTGAGTTTATGTTGATACTGGCCATCATGTGAGTTCATGTTGATACTGGCCATCATGTGAGTTCATGTTGATACTGGCCATCATGTGAGTTTATGTTGATACTGGCCATCATGTGAGTTCATGTTGATACTTGCCATCATGTGAGTTCATGTTGATACTGGCCATCATGTGAGTTCATGTTGATACTGGCCAACATGTGAGTTTATGTTGATACTGGCCATCATGTGAGTTCATGTTGATACTTGCCATCATGTGAGTTCATGTTGATACTGGCCATCATGTGAGTTCATGTTGATACTGGCCATCATGTGAGTTCATGTTGATACTGGCCATCATGTGAGTTTATGTTGATACTGGCCATCATGTGAGTTCATGTTGATACTTGCCATCATGTGAGTTCATGTTGATACTGGCCATCATGTGAGTTCATGTTGATACTGGCCAATATGTGTTCATGTTGATACTGGCCATCATGTGAGTTCATGTTGATACTGGCCAACATGTGAGTTTATGTTGATACTGGCCAACATGTGAGTTCATGTTGATACTGGCCATGATGTGAGTTCATGTTGATACTGGCCAACATGTGAGTTTATGTTGATACTCGCCATCATGAGAGTTTATGTTGATACTGGCCATCATGTGAGTTCATGTTGATACTGGCCATCAAATGAGTTCATGTTGATACTATTGTTGTGCAACTGTGATCCTATTAATATTATAGAATAATTTATTGTTTAGTTTTCTTTGCTTAAATTAAAAATCTCAAACTTATATCCTGTTGATGATAGAGAAAATAAAAACATAAACCAGACCTAATTGAGTTTAATCAGTTTAAATATCAAGATTAACATAACATCAAATGGATCTATTTATTATTATTTACCATCAAACATTAAATTTTTAACTATTACATATTGTAATGTAATTGTGTTCTATTAAAATGTTTTGTATTTCCAAAGGTCACAAAATAAACACATTTTAAACATCATAATCAGTATTATAATAAGCACTTTACCTGATGTAGTACAACTTGGCACAGATTTTATCCCACCTGATGTTGAAACAAATTGATCAGATTATAAGTGACCATTACTGAATACACTTTAATTTACCAGACTATTTTTCGGCTCTCTATTATAAAAATGTAAAATTATAAACATTTGTCTAAAAAATGATTGTTTTTTTTTTTTTTACAATAAATTGTGTTCACATTTGATTTTACCATCATCTGATTGGTATCCAGAAATTTATCAAATGTATAAGAAACAAACAAAACATGGCAAAATAAACACTGCTGTAAATTTTTTGTTTTTTATCTTAAATTGTCTTTAGAATTCTGTACTGAACATGTTGTATTCTGTTAAAGTTATATAAACAGCAAAACCTCACAAATATATTGGCAACACATTTTTTAGCGCAATTTCCTTACAGGAATTGCGATTATTAACTCGTCATTTCTGGATGGATGGATGGATGTGTGTCCGCAGCTTTAAGTCGTCTTTAAGTCGTATCTCCACCTCAACGAAGCAATATCGAGGACTAGTTCCGAAAGCAAATATGTTAAGCAAGTTCCGAGGATGAACATAGGCCAAAAAAATTCCCGGAATTCCTTCCTGGATTTCCCGGAAAAACCAAAAAACATTTTAAAAAATGCAGTTTTTGGCCCGTATCTCTGCAACCAGACCACTTAGTGACTTGAAACATTTACCAATC
This sequence comes from Physella acuta, assembly GCF_028476545.2. Lineage (NCBI taxonomy): Eukaryota > Metazoa > Mollusca > Gastropoda > Physidae > Physella > Physella acuta. The sequence goes on along the minus strand of NW_026732522.1, from coordinate 30,098 downwards.
GATTCCTGCCATAATTTAGAACAATATTGTCGAAGAAAGTTTTCAAAAATATCCTTTCGTTCGGTCACAAAAAATTAATTAAGAATTTTTAAACTGAGTATCGTGTAGGCCTAGGATGATATTTTTAATTTAAACTGAGCATCGTGTAGGTTTTTAGTGCAAAGCACTGAGGTTCGAAAGGATTTTACCATAGCGAATGAGCGGCGGTTCGAAAAGATTTTTACGTAGGTCTGTGAATTCTAAAAAATTAATTAAGGAAATTGCGCTTAAATTGTCACTAGACTTTTTATTAACTTGTTTCTGAAATAAAGTATTTACTGCTGTACAGCATATACAAATGTCTGTTATGTTAAAATGTGTAAGTATATTTAAAAGTGCAATTAGGTTAGATTAAATGTGTATGTTCTATGTATATTAGATGAAAAAGTCTAAGAAAAGTAACTGAAACTGTATGTAGATTTAAATGTGTAAGTAGCTTAGATTAAAATGTTTAGGCCAGTATAGTAGGTCTATGCAGATTCGATGAAAAAATAGATTTTCTTGTCCCACATGATAGTGTGCAATTAACGTTTTATAACAAAACTAGTTCCACAAAACAGGCTGACTCTACTTTACCTAGAATTGTTTCATTACTAGAGGACTTTCTTGTTGCCACTTTAAGTGGGCTCTACATGAAAATAATGGGACGGAGTGTTGTCTAGTGGTAGAGAGCTGGACTGCTAACCCGTAAGTCTCGAGTTCGAATCCGGGTTCAAGTCAGTAGACCGTCCCTGAGTCCACCCAACTCTGATGGGTACCTAACTCAAGTTAGGGAAAGTAAAGGCGGCTGGGCATAGTGCTGACCACACTATCTCTTCATATGCCGAGGTCACAGAAACAAGTGAACTCTACTTCACTTGCCCCATAGACCGTCAGGTTTGAAAGGGAAACTTAACTTTACTTACATGAAAATAGTTTCTGCGTTTGACTGATGAGATCATGGGCGACCACTGTGATTCATGCTGGTCACTGCCCCTCCCCTGATCCAGATTATTTCCCATGACTTAGAGATTCATACTGTTAGGGTCAGGTTAAGGATGCATTAGGGTTGTGGATTTGGTAAAGGACAAGGTTCTGGAAATGGTTAGGTTAGGAAAAAGTTTGGTTCATGGATAATCCTATCCGTATATTGGATTAGGCAGCAGCCCAAATCCGAGCCCCCAGGGGCCACAAAGGAATGATGATGATGATATTGGATTAGGGTAACGATACTTAGTTATTGGTTCAGGGATAGGGTAATGGCTAGGCATAAGTATGCCATGCATTAATTAAAAAAAAAAGGGGGGGGGGGTGCTCTAGGGAAAAATGATACGGGGCGGAGATGATCGGTGGATAATTGACGGGTTGTGGGTGATGTCCAAGAACGAAATGGAATTTATATAGAAAATATATAATTTAACAGTGCCCCCCCCCCCTCCGAAGAAAGTCTACCGCCCCCCCCCACCCCCGAAAATTTCAAGTGCCCCCCCCCGGAGAAAAAAGTCTGGAAGAAACACTGCACTCCACCCCCCGATCGAGTTATTAATGCGGGCGTCTATGGGTCTATGGCTGACACCAAAACTTTTTTTTAAATTAAAGTTACGCGGTAGTGAATCCCCAACGAATAAAAGTTGCATTGTGTTATAAATAAAAGTAAAAACTAACCGTAAAGAAAAAAAAACGGATGCAGGTCGTGTTTCGGTGTTTTTATTTTGTATTGGTACGTGGCGTCAAGTAGACGTAAAATGAGACCTCGGCGTCCCTGAGTTCATGTCATAGTGTAATAAAACCTGGCAAGGCAGACTTGTTTTTTAAATTATCGACTGCCTGGCGGTATTACTTCCACCGTTATCCTATTCATAAACAATAGCAGTAGCATCAATAGATTTAAGGCGTCGTCTATGGGGGTTGTCCATAAACAAATTTGCACTCCAAAAAGTGAAGGGGGGTTTCTGATGTTTGTGCCGATATTTGACGTGAACGAGGGAGAAAGCGTGGCGAAATACATTTTAATTTTTAAAAAATAAAATTAGGAGCTACATTTTAGAATTAAAATTTTTTTCTTTTCTGAAAGATTAGCCATAGTGCTGATTACATTATTTCATTATATGCCGGGGTCAACATCTGTAACAAAGCTGTAACATTGAATAATATACAACTTTGATGCCAGATTTCGGTAAAACACCAAAGACTCTCACACTAAAAGTAAAAGCTGAAAGGCAGGGTTTGTTTCAGACATTTTTTTCTTTTTTTTTGGGGAAGAGGAGGGGGGGGGGGGCACTAAAAATTTCAGGGGGGGGGGGGGCGGAGAGATGTATGATAGAAAGGCTGCTAAGTGGAGTCCAATGATTATTATTCGCAACTACGTGTTTTTGTATATTTTGTCAAAGAAGCAGTCCTAAAAAATAAAAAAAATTTAACAAACTAAAGCTGAAAATAAAATTGATTTTCCCCTGAATTTCCGCTATAAATTATATAAATATTATAAATGTAACAAAAACATGTTTAATTTACCAGTAAAACTACATGTCTTTTGACACATTTCAACCCGATCTGTCACAAATATGTAACACGGACGTATCACATTTATAAGAGAAACTTTAGTTGGTAACTTCTTTTTTGTCTTATACGCCCTCAACCCCTGGGTAGGTCATACAATAGTCACAACATTAAGTTTTTGTTTTTTTTTTTTAGAAAAAAAAAATCACTAAGTTTTGATAAGATTGCATTCAAGTTTTAAAAGGGGGTCGGCGTGGTCGAGTCGGTAAAGCTCATGGTTGCTAAACCGAAAAGTCTCAAGTTCGAACCCTCGGGCAGATGAGGCTCGTTAGCTGGGGACAGCCACTCTTCTAGGAGAGACAACTCCAAAATCAAACAACTGCTGCCTTGTAGTTTGTTCTTGGTTGGACAAAGGCTATGGAAGCAAATCCAAAAAGAAAAGCAGGCTGAAATCGGAGTCAATGGCCTCAATGGCGCATAACCAGTTGACACGTACCGCTTAATTGTGTTGGAGGCGTGATCGAGTCGGCAAAAAGCTCATGGTTGATAAATTCGAACAAAGTCTCGAGTTCAAACCCACTGGCAGATAAATCTCGATCCCCTTCAACACTAATAATTAAGAACGAAGAAGAAGAAGAAGTTTTAAAATAGCTAGCTAATCCCCCACTTTAAGCTTTTTCTAAGCTGATTTCATTTGATTTTATTTTTGTAAGGATATTAGATCAGAGGCGTAGCGAGGGGGTGGGGCAAAAATAACAAAATATATAGAGAAAAATTTGAGGGGGGGGGTGCAAATCGAAAGTTTGAGGGGGGTGCAAATCGAAAGTTTGTGGGGGGGGGGGGTGTAAATCGAAAATTGAAAGTTTGTCCCTGGGAAGCTCGCTACGCCTCTGGGGTGACACCATTAAGTGCCGCACCAGGTGACACCGGATCTCGCTACGCCACTGTATTAGATCAGTGCCTTACCTGCCCCCCCCCCATTATATAAATGTCATAGAGAATATATACTTTAACAAGTGTCCCCCTCCCTTCCCCTCCTCTTGAAGATTCAAACGCTCCCCGGCCAAAAGTTCCAAGTGCCCCCCCCCCCCACCCACACCCTAGTTAAAAATGTCCGAAATCAACCCTGTATAATGTCTAGTTCATTACCTCATTACCGTTAAATTAAATATTTCCCCACCAATCTCCCGCGGTCAATAAATCCCCCGTTCCCTAATACACAGAAGTCAATCGTCTCGATGAACTGCCGTGTCTGCAATGTTCCGAATGTTGCGACGACACAAACCAATTAGTGGGGCGCCCTGTTGAACAGAATTGAACCCGATGTACAACACCGCGACAAATACGGAACAAGATGGCGGACTTTAAGCGCGTGGCTTCACCAAGCCAACGATGGAAACAAACGGTTTAGAGATTACGTTTCTTTCAACTTTCATTTTGATCACTTGGATCTAAATTTGCGAGAGAAGGCGGCCATGTCGATTCAAGTCTGATTAATAAGGGGAAATAATAGAAATGGGAAGTAAGTAGACTATGTTTAATGTTGTTGATAATAAATAAGTAGATACATAAATAACAGATTAAAAGGTTAAAAAAAGATAAAACAAAATAAGTATTAATAAAATGTCATTATTAACACCAGTGAAAAGACTCTCGAAATGCTTATTAAATATTTTAAAATTGTGAGTATTATTATTAAAAACAATATTGTTATAAAAACTTTATTTTGAAGTTTCAGTCGGACTTTGAAGATTTTTGATTACACAAGTAAAGTTTTGACAATATCGGTAGATCTATATAAACAAAAAATATATATAAACGAAAATTAATGAAAAGTAAGCTAGGTATAGTTAGGTATATAATCTACAGCCATTCAATGGTTATTTTACGACAGTGAAACGTCTTATAGATCTAATTCAGGCTTGATGAAAATAAATACAAATGTAGCTTAATTACCCAGACATCTTTTAAATTTCTCTGCATTTGTAGCTTTTAGAACACAGATTTTAAATTATGAAGTTTACGGCCGGTATGCAGACTAAATTAACAAAAAACACGAATTTGATCCATGTCGACAATAATGATGGAAGCACTTTCGTCAGAATGACAAAGTCGTTTAAAAAATAACTTCTTGCTTTTAACAAACGCTTAACGTTTTCATATTTTCTATACAAACACATTATAATAGTTATGTATGAATATAAGTTAGTTAAAAAATTAAATTGTTCAAGTAAAATAAAGGCTGAATGGTTATAGAGTTTAAAATTAATCTAAAATATAAGCCAACAACGTGCTTCACTGCACTTCATCATTTTTTTTCCCGTTCGTGCCCAAGACACATGTGGCAGATGAAGTAGAGTTCATCTATTGCAGTGGCATTGGCACATGAAGAGATAGTAAGGTCAACACTATGCCCAGCCGACTTTATTTTCCCCAACGCGAGGAAAGTACCCATCAGAGGTGGGTAGACTCAGGGACGTTCTACTGACTCGAACCCGGATTCGAACTCGAGACTTTCAGGATAGCAGCTTAACGCCCTACCTCTATGCCACGCCGTCCCATTTTAGTGACTTCTCTTAATGACTGATACATTTTTTTTTTGTTTCCTTCCAAGCCAAACTGAAGAGCTCGGTCGTCGTGTGTTTAGTCGTGAGTTGCTCGTTCTTCTACTCCTACACGCTGGGTCAAAACATTTCTACCAAATCCTACAGAAGGGAACTCGCATGTTACTCCAAATCCAACCAAACCCTCGTGTTTTCAAATTGCTTAAACTACACAACAACCACCACAAGTTTTTTAAGCTGTGTTTCTCGCTGCAATGCTGACCCATTATGTCAAGGCGCGGTCAAGGATACTTCCGGGAAAGTTTACTTCTACAGCGCGTGCGGGTATTTAAACTTCGACGTGAACTGCACGGCAGGTTCTGACAGTTTAAAACTGTACGTGTATCGGAAACCTGTAAACACGACTACATGCGGTCCCGGCGGAACTTACAGTAGTAGAACGACTTCCTGTGTTTGTCTGCCGGGATGGTCCGGGCCACTCTGCGACGAGCCGCCCAAAACCTGCGCAAACGTCACCACTTCCGGTGTTTTCTGGACGGATTTGAAACTCTCCAGCGTCGTGCGGACGATCTGTGACATAACGAACAGCAGCGAAAAAATTCACGCTTTTCGCAACGACGGTAAAGCATATCACAACAAAACCTGGGCGGAATTCGTCAAAGGTTACGCAATCGACGACAACAATTTTTGGATCGGTTTAGACAACATGCGGAGTTTGATCAGCGGCGGCTTCACATCGATGAGAATCTTCATCCAGTTTTCCAACGCCAGCTCACCCTACCTCATCTGGACCTACAGCGGCGTCGCTATCCAAGTCTCCAGTTTCAAAGACTACGCTCTGACGTACACCGGCTACAAATGTGACGCCAAGAACGTCACGCTTTGCGACGCTACCAACAAAAACTGCGTCGTTTCGGGGAAATCGTTCTCCACCATCGACAACGACAATGACTGGAACCTCAGCAACCTGGCAGAGAAGGGGCAGGCGGGGTGGTGGTATGACGACACCAGCTGGTTCTCGGGGGGCGCGCTGGTCTGCAACCCCCTGGGGAGGTTGCCCGGGCTGGTGTCGTCCACGGGGTATGGTAAAATCATCCTGCCGGGTGTAGACATGAGCAGCGTGTCTGGCGTCTTCCAGCATGTTGGTATGTACTTTTACAAGTGAGGATGGCGGTGTAGGTGGGTACAGTTGCTCCAACATCACAACACAATGGTCTATGTAGGTATGTACTTCTACAAGTGAGATTCGCTGGGAAGTAGGTGGGTACAGTTGTTACAACATCACAACACAATGGTCTATGTAGGTATGTACTTCTACAAGTGAGGATGGGTACAGTTGCTCCAACATCACATCACAATGGTCTATATAGGTATGTACTTCTACAAGTGAGGATGGCGGTGGTGTAGGTGGGTACAGTTGTTACAACATCACAACACAATGATCTATGTTGCTATGTACTATTACAAGTGAGATTCGTGGTGGTGTAGGTTGGTACAGTTGCTCCAACATCGCAACACAATCGTCTACGTAGGTATAGCTGTTTTAACATAATTTCAAAACGTTCGTGTTTTTAAAAAAATACGTTCTATTTTTTTCTGTAAAGGCTATCGAAAATTACATGTTTGTGTGTGCGTATGTATGTGTGTGTGTGTTAGTATTGATGCACTAAGCATTTCACTGTAATATGTTATCCCTAAACATTCCATTAATACTAAATCCAAAGCCTAATCATAATCCAATGCCTACTCGTATCCCTAGCCTATTCCTATCCCTAACACTAGCTGAAGTCAACAATACTGGCAGAAAAATAAACAACGTTGATACAATGATGTATGAGCTTAGTAATCAGATACCAAAAAAAAACGTTTTTAAGAAAATAATGTATTATTTTGTATTTTAGTATACGACCAGGGGTGGACTGGCCCGCCGTTCTACCGGAAAAATTCCCGGTGTTCCCTTATGAAAAAAAATCTCGGTGAGCTTACAGGAGCATTGGTCCTATTAGATTTTTTTTAATTGCTGGTATTTTACCATTCCTCATACCAGAAAGTGAAACGCATGATTTGATGGAGAAAATATGCACAGTGAAAAAATTTCAATCTGGGGTTGGGGGGGGGGGGGGGGGTGTGGGGGGGGTGGGGGGGGGCTTTAAATTTTTTTTTGGCCTTTTGGATACAGCCAGTCCACCCCAGCATACGACTAAGACGTAATACCAAATTCAGTTTTGCAATGTATAGCCATGTTTATTTAAAAAAACATATTTTTAATGAAAATTAAACAGCAGCAAATCGAAAACTTGGTTGAACTGTGTTCGTTTTCTATTTCTTGTCGATACGTTACGTCCAAATAAAAATGTTTTAAAACTAGAGATTTGTAAAAAAAAATCTGACCAGAAAAAACAATACAAGTTTTAGCATCTCGTCTATTTATAAACGACTTAGGGGTCATCCATAAATGACGTCACGCATTTTTGGACAATTTTTACCTCCCCCCCCCCTCCCCTCCGTCACACATTGTCACAAAAAGCCAGACCCCCACCCCTAAAATGACGTCCCACCTTAGTCTACAATCCTCCTGAAAATTGCAGTTGAATTTTTCATAAAACATTGATATTTTTCCAAAATCTTGTCTGAACTCTGTTTATATAGAGTATTTTAATAAATTCCTATTAGAATTTATTAAAACAGTTTTCTAAAACCCGAAATAACGTCTAAAATTAGTTTTCTAACATGGCTTTTTATAATGCAAAAGTGTGACGTCGCACCATCTGACCCCCCTCCCCCTCATCACACACCGTCACAAAATTACGGACCCCCCTAACCCCTACGAGTGTGACGTCATTTATGGACGACCCCTTAACCAGGTTTTCGTAACAGAAATAACGATAAATTACGATTAAATGCATCACAATTTATTCAATTTATTTAATAATTTAATAATGGTAACAACAGTTGGCATGGAATAGTGTTTCTTCCAGACTTTTTTCTCTTAAGGGGGGGGGGGGGGGGGGGAGGGAGGGACACGGAGACCTTTTGTCCACATTGGCCGCTTTATTTAAAAACATAATAACTTTTATTTTAAATTTAAAAAAAATTGAATTAAGAAGTAATATTACATAGTTATAATCAGTGGCGTAGCGAGGTCGGGTGTCACCCCCCAGAGGCGTAGCGACCCTTCCCGGGGACAAACTTTCAAACTTTTGCAACCCCCTTCAAACTTTTGATTTGCACCCCCCCCCCCTCCCTCAAACTTTCGATTTGCACCCCCGCTCAAGTTTTTCTCTATATATTTTGCTATTTATTGCCTTGGTGTCACCCCCCTAAAAGGTGTCACCTGGTGCTATCCACACCCCCCCCGCCCCCCCCCCCCCTCTCTACGCCTCTGGTTATAATAAAAAATGAGATAGGATGAGAATATAATAGACGAAATGAGAAATGTTGCAATTAGTCAGTTAAGGAGATCATTAAATAATTGTTTTAGTTTAGTTTTGAATATATTTTCAGATATAGTTAGTTTTATCTTATTATAAAGATTGAATTAAGCAATTAAACTTGTAAACACAATGTTCATTTTTAATTCTTTGTTGATATTACCAATAAGAAAAAACAAACACCGATGAATCAATAACACCTTAATATCCATTTTTTGCTGCTGTAGTGATTTTGAAAAAAATGCTTGTTAGTACTGAATTAACATTCGAGTCAAAATGTTTGCAAAGGGTCTTAACAGATGATTAAAGATCGGTTGTTACTAAAAGAAATAAAATAACTACGTATACCAATGATGTATCGAATAAAACCCCTCATATAACAATGATTTTGAAGATGTTCTATGTAATATTAACATTGCGTAAGCCCACATTTCAAGAGGCGCCTTTCTTTTCTATTTCTTTATAGACTTGCATATACCTAGACGGGGAAAGTTTGTTGATTGTTTCACACAAACATGGGTACAAACTGTTAGATCTATAAGACCTTATACATGTAGGCCCTACTATAGCATAGCATAGCACAGCATAGCATAGCACAGCGTAGCACAGCGTAGCACAACATAGCGTAGCCTAGCGTAGCCTAGCATAGCATAGCCTAGCATAGCCTAGCATAGCCTAGCATAGCCTAGCATAGCCTAGCATAGCATAGCATAGCATAGCATAGCATAGCATAGCATAGCATAGCATAGCATAGCATAGCATAGCATAGCATAGCATAGCATAGCATAGCATAGCATAGCATAGCATAGCATTCACACTCAATAAAACTAAAATTTCTATGTCAAACATGTTTTATTTTGTAATTTTTACTAGACTTAATAATTTATACTATACTTTTAATCAATAGCTGATATTTATTTACAGTCCAGTAAAAATAGAATGCCATGTTTACAGTGTTATAAAGTAAAAATAAATGGTGAAAACCATGGCCATTATAGTATTTGTTTTCTACTCTGTTCTTAAAATTACACCCGTCTATAGAAACAGCGCGGGAACCCCATACCCCCCCCCCCCCCACCCCCATGTTATCCATCTGTGGTGCACGGATTGAATGGGCAACTTAAGCCGATCTTTCCATGATATTTCCTGGCTACAGGAAACTACATATAAGATTTGCCAGATTGGCACTTGGAGCAGTCACGGAGTCTGAGACGAGACTCAGTTATTTGTGTGGACTGTGCCGAGATGCCCAGCAGAACTGTTGTTTGTATTTACTTACTAGATGTTTGAACATTCTTTATTGGTGAAGTTTTAGTAAAGAAACCTTACAGATGCGTATAAATAAATTGTGTTTTACTTGTGGTGGATAGATATTTTAAAATTATTTCTTTATTTTAGAAAAAGAAATAATTTTATATTATTAAGTTATTGATAATGAGTGACTTTTATTTGCGACCACTAAGTTAGAATGAAATTTAAAAAAAAAACAATGATGAATAATAACTACTTAAACATAAGACACATTTATAATTAAGAAGAAAATAATGAATTGTTTTGTTTAGTCAAATGATCTACAAAAAAAAAAAAACAAAAAAAAAAACGAGTACATATTAATTAATATGAAAACGTCGTTAATAATTTGAACAGTTTTACTACACTAATAATCAAAAGTTTATAGGTACAATGGAATCTAGTCCAGCTGTAGAAGTTACTGCCCTTTTTGTGCTATTAATTCTTACTGGAAATGAAAGCGAAAGTAGGATATCGTCCACGGACTACGTCAAAGAAGACGCGTGCTACTCCCCGGCCAATGAAACGTTGGCGATGACGTATTGCATGGACTTCCGGGAGTCGCGCAGCTTCCTGCAGTGCACCGCCTTCTGCAGCTCCCGCAGCTGGTGCGTTGGCGTCGTCAAGGACGCCACGGGCAGGTGCTACGTCTACGGGCCGTGCGACGTTCTCAGATTCGGTAAGGATTGCCTGACCGGTGATGTCGTGAGGGTCAAGGTGTACAAGAAACCTGGAACTTCCGGTTCCATGAGCTGCGGCTCGATGGGTGCGTACAACTTCACGACTCACGCGTGCACGTGTAAAACGGGCTGGACGGGGGCGTACTGTGATACCCCGCCCCGAAACTGCTCCGACCTCACCAAACAAGGACTCCCACCTGGGGTTTACAAAGTCTACATGAAACTATACAGCGTCGCCGTCGTGTTTTGTGACGTCACTTCCGCTGGATCCAACATGCACTTTGGTCGAAACAACGGCCGGCTCGACCACAACAAAACCTGGTCTGAGTACGCCAACGGGTACCACATCGACGACAGCAACTTCTGGGCCGGTTTGGACAACATTCGCTACTTGACCCAAAACGGGTTCGCGCGGATGAAAATCGAGACCGCGTTCGATAACGGCACCTCTCTTGTGTGGACCTACTCGGGCGTGGTGATCCAGAACGGGCTGAACGCCTACACCATTGTGTACCAGACAGTCGATTGTCTCGGCTCCAGCCCTACCTTCTGCTCCAACGTCAACCCCTGCATAGAACAATCGACCTCCTTCTCGACCTGGGATGACGACAACGACCCATTTTCGCTGATTAGTCTGGCCGCCGATTACGGCGCGGGCTGGTGGTTTAGTGGCTACCCCACGGGGCTTTTGAGCTACAGTGCTACCTGCAACCCGTTCGGTAAGTTGGGGACGACTTCAAACAGGATCATTCTGCCCGGGCTGAACTTGGCGTCAGGGAGTTACCTCAGCTTGTTTAGATACGTCACAATGTATTTCTCAAGCTAGTGGAAGGGTATGGTTGAGGCCGTAGTTCCACAAGCTAGTGGAAGGGTATGGTTGAGGCCGTAGTTCCACAAGCTAGTGGAAGGGTATGGTTGAGGCCCTAGTTCCACAAGCTAGTGGAAGGGTATGGTTGAGGCCGTAGTTCCACAAGCTAGTGGAAGGGTATGGTTGAGGCCGTAGTTCCACAAGCTAGTGGAAGGGTATGGTTGAGGCCGTAGTTCCACAAGCTAGTGGAAGGGTATGGTTGAGGCCCTATGTTCCACAAGCTAGTGGAAGGGTATGGTTGAGGCCGTAGTTCCACAAGCTAGTGGAAAGTTATGGTTGTGGCCCCTTGTTCCGCAAGGAGCAAAGATGACTAGTGGTTCACAGCGATCCCTTCTCTTGAACTTTGTTTTTGGTATATACGTTTAAGAATATTCTTTGCATTTAAAAAAGAAAGATCTTTGACAAATATGAACTTTTAAAAATAATTAATGTTTTAAGAAATATTAGTTTTTAGATTAATTTTTTAAATTGTCTGGTGATAGAGAAAGTGGCCTCCAACCAGTGTAACTATATTATGACATTATTTCAGCCTCTAATTCCTTAACCCTGAGTGGCAGAGCTAATCCAAAAGTCTCGAGTTCAAATCCGGGTTCAAGACCAACCAGCTCTGACCACCCAACTCTGATGGGTACCTAAGCAAAGGTGGCTAGGTATAGTACTGCCCACACTATCTCTTCATATGCCGAAGTCACAGAAACAGGTGAACTCTACTTCACTTGCCCTAGTGATCGTTAGGTTCGAAAAGGGGAATTTAAATCATAGCTGTATAATCCACAATAGGTAAACATATTATGTTTTAAAATTATGTAAATAGTCTAGATCTAGTTTTGAAATAAACAAATGCCTCATTAAGACTGTTGTCTATTTTTCAATTAACTTCAAATCTGTATTACAGTCTAATGCCCTGGATCATGTTCTAGCTACGTAATGACTTAACTTTATATTGAAAAAATTGCAGTTGCTGTGACTAAGTTTTAATTATGTACTAATCAGCCATGCTCGTGTTGGCATGAAAACTCCGACCATCGATTTGAGAGCGATGTTTACTTATTTCAACAAAAATAAAAATTTCAGCACTAATGTGTTAAAACGATTTTTTGAGTCTGCCAAATTCGCGTGTAATGTTGGCTAGCTGCTCTGTCATGTAGGTCAATGGTGCAGGGCTTGTGGTCAGCTAAATGTCATGTGTCATCTACCCTCACCAGCTGACATTTGGGGAAATAAAGGATTTACATTATAAAAACGTTATACACGTACGTTGTGTTTGTCTGAGCTGTATTTTGATGATAGGAAGGTGAGAAAATGGACAGTGGATCATCGTCATCATCATCATCATCATCATCATCGTCGTCATCATCATCAGCAGCAGCAGAAGCAGCACCATCATCATCATCATCATTCTCATCACCATCATCATCACCATCATCATTCTCATCACCATCATCATCATCATCATTCTTATCACCATCATCATCATCATCATCATTCTCATCACCATCATCATCATCTTATCCCGTTTGTGCCCAAAACACACGAGGCAGATGAAGTAGAGTTCATCTGTTTCAATGACCTCGGTATACAAGGGGAAAATGTGGGCATCACTATGCTCAGTCGCCTTTATTTCCCTACCGTTAGGTACCCTTTATAGCTAGGTGAACTCAGGGACGTTCTACTGATTTGAACCCAATTTCGAACTCGAGAAATCGGGTTCGCAGTCTAGCTCTCATTAAGGATATTTTTTTTTCTTTTAGCTGAATCATTTCACAGTTGCGGCGGCGTTCTTTCATCGGGGAGTTCGTTCATCGGAACGTTCGTTCTATGGAGAGCTAGTTCTACGAAGCGTTCGTTCTATGGAGAGTTTGTTCTACGCAGCGTTCGTTCTATGGAGAGTTTGTTCTACGGAGCGTTATTTCTAATTTATCGAGACATGGCCGCCTTAACAATACACATGATGTTTAGCTTACTTGCTATTATGTTTGAGACGTTGGCAACTTTTTCTGCCCACCAGATATGAAGACCTACCCTATACGTTACAACCTTTGCCAGAAATAACCACGCATTTATATTACAATCATTGCCACATTGGCGACCATTTCAATTTGACAGACGAGAAACCTACCTTTCTCAAAAGACCATTGTAAAAAAAAAATTCGTCCTTATTTAATTAACTAGACGTCAACACCCCCCCCCCCCCACACACACACTCACTCACGTTACAAGTAATGTAAACCTTGCAACCATCGTTAGCGATTTCTCCTTTCCAGCAAACATTGAAAAAAAAACCGGTTCGTTTGCTCTAGCAGTCGACGTCAAAAAGAAAAGTAATCAAATCAGCCATATTCGACTACTAGAATCAATAACTCAACCCATTATTTCGGTGCAAGTATTAATTAATTGCACAGCTTCCCGTAATTTTGGAGGGGTATTATATTTTTCTCAGACAAGAAACTTCCATTAGAGAGGTCTAGAAGAAGTTAGAGTCAAGCTCCTTGTTACGTGACTTATAAACTAGTAATTGGGTTAATTTATTTATCAATATTCTAATCTCCTTGGATTTATTTCAACAAAATAGTTCGTAATAGTATTTATATTTTGCTATAATAAGGTAAAAAAAATATAAATAAAGCAAGAATAAAACGGTATAATAATAAACTTTAATTTTTTTTAAAAATGGAATTCATTTTCTTATTTTCAAGAAAACAAATTACGTTTTTCTCTTTATTACAAACATTGGTTGCTAAAATGTGAGAAATCTCATCAGCTACTACTACGATGAAAAATAAGTATGTGAAAAAATGCCTATGTGCACACAATTGTTACCGTTTTAAAATAGTTTTATAATACTAATAATAATAATAATAAGTATTATTATTATTATTATTAGTAGTAGTAGTGGTAGTAGTAGTAGTAGTAGTAGTAGTAGTAGTAGTATTGATATTATTATTATTACTATTACTATTATTATTCTTATTATTATTAATATTAATATTATTATTACTATTATTATTATTATTTTTATTTTTATTATTATTATTATTATTATTATTATTATTATTATTAATAATAATAATAATAATAATAATAATAATAATAATAATAATAATTATTATTATTATTATTATTATTATTATTATTATTACTATATTCTAATTCGACAAAATTCAGCATTTATTATTATATTTTTAAAAAAATTTGACTAATTAAAACAATTTTTAAAAATCTTATGAAGGCGGGGTTTTCAGCGAATTTATTTCAGGTTTTAAATCATTCATATAAATCTTTGTTACTTAAACAATGGAATAGAATAAATTGGGATATAATGTTATTGAAATTATTACTGGCTTAATTTTTCCTATTATGATTAAGAAACAAGACGCTCAAATTTATTATTTTGACGTGTGACGTCGTGCTTAATTCGATATTATGATCTCCATCCAATTAGTTGCGGGTTCGGAATCCATGTAGTCATAATAATTTATCTTTTTATCTTCCCTTATAGCTGATACGCAGTGGAAAATCAATTTTTAATTACGCTTGTACAAAGACTGTTGAAGCAAACCCAGAAAGAAAAGCTGATTGGAATAGAAATCAACACTATACGGCGCATAACATGTTTACACTTCATACTTAATTGAGTTTGAGTAATTCCCGTCCAACATTATACTTAAGAACGAAGAAGAAGAATGCTTGTGAAGCGCGGCCGACAGGCCGATTTCCAAAGGGAAACTGGGTCGTCTAGTAAACAATAAAAATAAAGTCAAGAGATTACTTTATTAAAATATCTAAAATGATGAAAGGATCAGCAGTTTCCCAATGGAACAATCTAAAGTGATTTGCGTTGTTGTACTTTTCCTGTATACATATTCCATCTCCAACAATATTTTAATCAAACAATTTTTTTTCCTCTTCGATATGTTCAATTAAATCAATACCAACCGACATTTTGACTCAATTTTTCAATTAACTCACCCGTCTAGTTCTTAGTACGAAGTCACGTGACACATAAAATGGCCATACAGCGGTAAACATTTAATTGCCTGCTCAAACAATTGTTGTTTGCGCGTGAGCGCGCGGGCTTTGATCCGTGGGCTTAGCTGTATATTAGGGGTTTTACTGTACCGTGCTCACCCTTTGGTCAACGAAGCGAGACGTCACTGGGCGTGAGAATTTCTATAATGACACGGTGACCTGTGACCTGTGACCTTTAGAACCACCGAACTTACACTGATAAGAGGCAGAGATTCCGTTTCTGTTAAAATGTTAAAATAAACCGGTAGTGATCTCCCCTAAACTTTCTCGAATATTCTTATATAAAACAACAGGGGATGGTAACTGGGGATATAGTTATGATTTTTAATCCATTTTAAATACTTAAACTTTTAAAAATAGAATAGAATCTCAGTAAAAAACAATTGCGCACCAAGCGAACGCCTAATAAAGGTGTGTATAATAGTGCGCAATAGTATTAGTACTTAATAAATTTACATTAGTTTTTTGAGAAATCGGAAGTAGCGTAAATTACTACTTCCGGTCAACGTAAGCTACTCAAAATTTAACATAAGGTAGAGAATTAGATCTTATACTTACTTGTGGAATTTCATTTATCTATCTGAAATAGTACTCAAGTTATAGGCTTTTGAAAAATTCAAAGTAGAAAAAGTACCACTTCCGGTTATCTGAAATCGCTCAAAAGTTGATACGGATCTACGATTTTGATAAAATACTTATATATGAAATTTCATCAACCTAGCTGTAACGGTACTCAAGTTATCGTGTTTACACACGGACACACACACACACAGACACACAGACATACGGACAGAATTGCAAAGCCCAGTTTTTCAGACTGGATTACGCATAAAACCTCTTAGTTTTGATAAATCTGGATTGATAATTTTTGCCCGATTAAAATAAGTCCTCTAAACTTCGGATGTGATGAAGGACTGAGGTGTAATACGGTGAAAGATGTTAAAATTTCAAGTGATTTTTGTGCACGATTACAATACTTTCTCTATACTTCGTATATACGAGAAAGTAAATAGCAACACTTTCGCCTTCAAGGGTGTCCACCATGTCTATAAATATCAACCAATCATCGCCGTAGTTTTTTTCCCCTTTGGTTATTTCTCAATATTTGCCTTTCATCCAATGATTTATTGTACACGTAACCCAAGTGATTTAATTTAAAAAATTAGACCCAAGTCAACCCCCATGGGCCTTCCCCACACCATCTCACTGGTATACACACTAACTATAAAAAGAAAATTAAAAAAAAAAATCATTTTAATTTTTTTTTACCCCCATCCCCTCCTCCTCTTCTTCGCCGCACAAGACATAACCCCCCCCCTTCTCTCTGTGCGTGATGTCAGTTATGGATGAGCACTAGCAGCAAGATTTGATACTCACACAACACAAGACGTTAGCTCACGCCTTCAATACAACTCAAATAAGATATTACACAATTTTATTTAAATATTGAAGTACTGAATGTACACGATAGTTAAAAGAAATATATGCTAGACGTAGAAAATGAATATACGTTACAGTATGAGTTTATTGAGGTAAATAATTTACATTATACTTAGTTGCAATATATGACGGTGGCTGCGAGAAAGGGCGGGGGGGGGGGGGTCACTATTTTGAGGGGGGGGGGGGGTGACACCACGACGAATAATCGTAAAATTTACTATCAAAACAATTATTTATCCAGTTAAGATAACAAAATAGTGGGGGTAAAGGTGTGACACAAAAAATGCAAAAATATTGAGGGGGGAGGGGGTGACACTCTCAGTTACCCCACAGGGTGACACCCTACCTAGTAACGCCACAAAGAGTATCTCCTTAAAAGAGTTTCACAACTTGTTCATAGAACCTTGTAGGATCAACTTAAATGACAAGTTCATGAGTCGGGTAAACAAGGCACATCATCTTTCAGGTGGACGTCCTAGGGCCACAGTCAGTGGCGTAGCGAGGTCGGGTGTCACCCGGTACGGCACTTAATGGTGTCACCCCCGAGAGGCGTAGCGACCCTTCCCGGGGACAAACTTTCAAATTTTCGATTTGCACCCCCTCAAGTTTTCGATTTGCACACCCCCTCCCCCTCAAACTTTCGATTTGCACCCCCCCCTCAAACTTTCGATTTGCACCCCCCCCCCCTCAAGTTTTTCTCTATATATTTTGCTATTTTTTGCCTTGGTGTCACCCCCTTAAATGGTGTCACCCGGTGCGGTCCGCACCCCCCCTCGCTA